>NC_058375.1:28225000-28302500 GCF_018350175.1 Felis catus
AGACAGAAGACCCTTAGGGGTGGCTTCAGATGTTCAAAGTCTAGGTTAATACACATTTGCAAGTCTAACCTGCTTCTGCCTTGGCAGGCCTGGCTGTCATGCAGAAACCCCATGGGGGTGGCTCCAAGTTTCTTGAGCTTCCAAGTGGGAGGGGTTGGGGTCACAGGCTGGTTGAAAGCAGTTCGGGGTGGGACCAGGGGATTTATGTTGAAGCTACCTTTGCGTTGAAGCACGTAATTTTAACTTAGGTCATCTACGACAGATCAAGATAGGTAGCAAACATTGTAGAAAGAAGACTTTATAATTTAACAAGATTGGGGAAACATCACTTGCTCGTATCTGAGAACATTATTATTATTATTATTATTATTTTTAACAGTAGCTGTGGAGGTGAGTTGGTGAAAATGTTGATGGGGCCCAAGCTATCCCTCGACACTCCCACTGAAGAGACTTTCCCAATCTTCCTGGAAAATGCCCTACTGAACTATTCTCTGAGCTTAAAAATTAGAGCAATACTCACACCCTCTAAAATAAAGCTCTGACTTTGGCACGTGAAGCAAGGGGCAAAGGACTTTGGCCTCTGTTTCCACTGTTATTGGCTGACTGAAGGACCCAAGGAAACCAAGTGTCTGAGTTTCTTCTTCCATAAAATGGGATAATAGAACCTGCCGCAGAGGGTTTGGGGGAGACTCGGTGAGATGATCCACATAAAGCACTTAGCACAGCACCTGCTATAGAATAAACTCTCAAGAAGCTTTACTGTAATTAAACACATGAGCTACGCCTGGATGTGTGCACCTGTCTGTCTATGTGCATGAGGGCCAAACGCCGTATTTCTGGGACTGTCCCTCATGCACCATATCGTCTAATGCACATCACCTTATGAATAATTGAAGAAAAATTAGGCATTAATATTTAAGCTGTGCTCTACATTGCTGATGTTTTATCACGTGGGGATGGCTTTGGAATTATTTTTGGTCTGTGGAACGGTATGGCAGCAAACATTTCATCAATGGGCCCACGTGCTTGTTGTCCATGTTTCTTCCAATGTTCACTCATCCGAGAGGCGGTTTTTGATGAATCGAGACCATCACAAGGTCAGGCCACAGGCCTGGGCTTGGAACCTGCTTTCAGCCTCCTGCTGCTGGTGTGAGACCAGCCTCTTGGAGTGGGGGGTGGGGGGTGAAGAGGAGAGGCAGGGGTGTGAGGGGCAAGACTGGGAGCCTTCCAGCCAGGGGGACCTGGGTCTGAGCCCTGCTCTGCCGCACCAGGCCAGTAACCAAATGACCTGAGTCTCTAAACAGTCCTGTGGTAGTGGGGCTGTAAGTCTGCTTGACAGAGAAAGCACCCGAGGCTCACAGAAGGGACGGGGCCTGCTCTAAGCCCCATGGTGTTGCCGCTGAAGGATGCAGGTGTGGTTCCAAGTCCCTTGCTTTTTGCTGTCTGCCAGGAGAGTGGCCCAGGCTTTTCCAGCTGGGTGGCCAGCTCCACTCAGCCCCTCTGCACCTGCCCTCTGCACCTGCTCCCTACTCCGGCCTAAGTGCCTTGGGACAGGGAGCTGGGAAGGTTTTGGGGAACCCCTTGCCTTAGGTGTGTAAAGACGCAGCCAACAGGATGGAGAGAAGGCAGAGGTGATCGGGTGTGGATACCAGCCTCCGGTTGGAGGGCGGGATGTTCCTGGCCCCGAGTGGTTCTCGCGCCTTTTGCTGTAGTGGTGGCAGAGGGGGATGGGAGGTGGTGACTGACTGGTGGCCTAGGGGCCCTGCATAGATGCCTGGGAAACCAGTGGGCAGGGATGGTGAGCAAAGCTTGCCATCCTAATTCTGGGCGGGTTGGGGGGACACACAGGGAGAGACTGGAGGGGCGATCGCCAGAAGCCTGTCTCTCAGAGGTCCCTGCCCCAGCCAGGGGGCTGCAGCTGTACATCCTGGTGAGAGAGACGTGCATGGGCAGAGGAAGCTCACTGTCCTCTGCGCCTGGAGACCTGCCCTTCAGTCAGCACTGTGTGTCTTTAGAGGCTGTCCCTCCTCTCCTGGAAAGAACCAGGTGACACGCCCTGGCATCTCTGAGTGCAAATACGGGCACCGCCAGCTACAGCGACAACCTGCTCTCGTGAGAAGAGCCTGGCCTGGAAGCTCCATCCCCAGCCTTCTGTGTGTCCCTTCCTCTCTCTGGGCCTCCGTCTTCCCGTCTGTAGAGTGGGGAGATCGCCTCTGGTGGCCTCTGACATCTCTCCTGGCTCTGACAGCGACGGTAGCCAGTAGAAACCTAATCGATGTTTGTCGAATAAGTGAAAAAGTAAATGTGCTCCAGGGTTGGTGACAGGAATGAGCAAGAGGTGACTTTTGAAAGACAAACGAGATTGCTTTAGCCTGGAGACATAACAATCACGGTGACCATTGACTGACCGCTTCTGCTGCGACCGACGCTGTGCCAAGCACTTCCCATTTGTTGCCTAATTAAGTCTTCATCACCACCGAATGATGTGAACTCTACTATTTTTCCCGTTTCACAGATGAGAAAACTGAGGCACAAAGAGGTACCCGCCCCCACAACACCCACCAGAGTGATGCTATTACTCAGGACCCTTTCAGCTGTTTGTAACAGAGATGGAACTCTTCTAGGCTTAAGGATAAAAGACAAGTCATCGCTTGCGTGTCTGTAAAGTGCAGGGGTGGCTGGACCCAGGGGCTCAAGGGATGACCTCAGCACTTCCTGTCTCCTCTGCTTACTTCACTGTGGTTATCGACAGCGAGGCCTCCCATCCCGAGGAGAAACCATAGCGCAGACGTTAAGGCCCAATGTTTGAAGTCAGAGTAGCTGGGTCAAACTCTGGCCTTGCTGTGTGGCCCTGGACAAGTTGATCAGTTTCTCTGGCCTCAGTTTCCTTGTTGGTGAAATAGGGATAAGAGGAGTTACCTTGTGGAGATTACCACCCCCCTCTTTCTCTCCCTCTCAAAATAAATAAATAAACTTAAAAAAGGGGGGACCCCTGGGTGGCTCAGTTGGTTAGCAATCAGACTCTTGATTTTGGTTCAGGTCATGATCTCATGGTTTGCGGGATCAAGCCCTACGTCGGGTTCTGTGCTGACAGTGCTGAGCCTGCTTGGGATTCTCTCTTTCCCTCTCTCTCTCTGCCCCTTCTTCCCTCTCTTGAAATAAATAAACTTAAAAAAAAAAAAGAGGGCTTACCTTGTGTGGCTGTTGTGATTAGATGAGCCTGTAAGTGTAAAGCGATGGGAATTGGACTTGACACCCAAGTCAAGTGCACCCATGCTACCACCTTTAGATTCCACGTGGGGCCCCTGGGTGGCTCAGTCGGTTAAGCACATCCGGCTTTGGCTCAGGTCATGATCTCTGCATCATGAGCCCTGCGTAGGGCTCTGTGCCCACAGCTTGGAGCCTGCTTCAGATTCTGTGTCTCCCTCTCTCTCTGCCCCTCCCCTGCTCACGTTATGTCTCGCTCTCTCGCTCTCTCTCAAAAATAAATAGATGTTAAAAAAAAAAAAAAAGAAAGAAATTCCCCGTGAAGAAAAACTCCCCTCCACCAGCCCGAAAAAGCCCACATCTGACTGCTATTGGGCTGCTCTGGGTCGTGGATCACCTCTTAAACCAATCACAGTGTCTGGGGGGAGGGGATATGCAGATTAGCCCTGGTCACGTGCCTACCTTGGAGCCGTGGAGCACGGAGAGGGTCAGTCCTCCCCAGGGCCATGGACCAAGAGTGGCAGGGAGTTGAAATGCCAGAGGAAGAGCACAGCTTATCACCAGAGGGGGAGTGGACACCAACCAACAGGAGGACACTACTGTAGCCAGCCTGGGACTTGAACCCAGACAGCTCACCTCCCAAGCATGCAAACATAGATTCTGGAATGTTTGGGTTTTTTTAAGGTAGTTTTCCACGTATTTAAAAAAATTCAACTTATATACCAAAAAAGGACATGTTGGGTTAAATTCTCTGCATTTTAGCGAGTGCATAGAGTCTTAAAACCACCTCTACAAATGGGATACAGCACAATTCCAACACCCCAAAGTATTCCCTTGCTCTGGCCTATTGTAATCTGCTCTTCCCCCGCCCCAATGCCTGGCAGCCACAAGTCTGTTCTCTGTCCCTCTAGTTTTTGCCTTTTCCAGAAGGTTCTACCAATAGAATCATCAGCCTGGAATCTTTTGCGACGGGCTTCGTTCACTGGACATCATGCACTTGAGATTCCTCGGTGGCACTGTGTGTGCTCATAGTTCATTCTTGTTCGTGGCTGAGTAATATTCCAGGGCGTGGCTGTACCACGTGGTGTTTCTTCATTCATCTGTTAAAAGGCGTTGGAGTTGTTTCCAGTTTTGGGTGATTATGGGGAATGAATAATGCTGCCGTAAACATCTGTGCGCGGGGGTTTTTTGTGTGAACACAAGTTTTCGTTTCTTCGTAAATAAATACCTAGGAGTCAGGTTGCTGAGTCATACGATAAATGTTGTAAGAGACCGCCAGACTGTTTTCCAAGGTGGCTGCACCACTTTGAGTTTCCACCAGCACGTTAGGAAAATTCCAGTTGCCCCACATCCTTCCCAGCGATTGCTAGTTGCCAATATGCTCTGCTGTTGTCGTTGTAACAGGTGTGCAGTCCAAGCATGGAATCGTGACCAAGACTTTAAGTGAACGGTATTGGCGGCTGCAGAAGTCGGGAAAGGTCTTGCCAGAGTGAGCTGGGGACTAACCGCTGGGTCGCAGACCCTAGAACGGTGCCGGGGGTTGGTGGTAGGGGATTCTTCGAGAGTCTGAAGGAACTGGGTTAAGACAAATTCATGATGGACCTGGGAAGGGTAGAACAGGTCTCCGGTGTCAGAGCCATCCAGACCCCCAGACATCACCTTGAGCCATCTGTCCACTGTACTGACGAGGAGATGAGGTCTGGTGGCCAGGGAAGGGTCTTGCCCAGACACACAAGACATACAAGAGTTGCCCAATAAGTGAGTGGATGACAAAAGGACCTTTCTTCTTCAGGACCCCGCTGGGGCTGAGCTATTCAGCTATGCTTGTGCCGGAAGTAGGGGGTGTACTGACCGATCTCTCCTGGGTTCTTTGAACTGAGGGGTTCTTGGGCAGAGATCCAGCTCAGACGCAGCTCTGTGGGGCCTTGGGGGTACCCCGTGCCCCCCCGTAAGGAGGGAAGGGTGCGGGATTGGGACGGGTGCCAACTGTCCACTCTGCAGATATTAGTTGAACCTGTTGCATGAGAAGTGGGTCATTTTCCGGTCCCTGTGTGACCGTGCCCGACGCCCTGGCATCTTCCAGGGACCTCTGGGTCCTCATTAAAGCCACGAGGCCAGTCCTGAAGGTGACAGAACAGTGCTGATGAGGAGGGGATCAGGATGTGGCTCTCCCAGGCCCGGAGCCTGGGGGACTCCACTTACCTCTCCTGTATCTGATCCTCAGGAAACCACAAGGAGCGATGGACCACGGTTCTGGGAGACCCTGTGGGTTCTGGGGAGGAGAAGTAGGGAAGGAGAGACATCGGACATCGCCTTGACACTGGGCCAGGTGTGATTTGGCCCCACCACAGCTCCTGCAGGGGGGTGCGGGGTTCTCTGACTTTGCATCTCAAGCCCTCACGGGAGGGGACGAGGGGAGGCGGACGAAACCCCTCTTCCGGAAGCCTCGGTCAGGGAGGCAGCCCTCCTGGCTACGACTGTACTGGCACGACTTCCCAGTCCCCTGCTGTGCCGGGTACCCAGAATCCTACGCTTAGAGCCCCTCTGTTGACTGATGCTCTGACTCCAGCAGAGCTTTGTGGACATGTAGATGTCACCCGGAGAAGGCAGGCTGCATTTGTGTTGCTTGATTCCATTGACCGCTGTCACTTAGGAAGTGCGGAAGGCAGGGCTTGCAGGGGCTGGGGCCTGACAGGGGTGAGGCTTGAGGAGCGGGGGAGGGAACGGAGAGGATGGATTGGTCAGAGCCGAAGGCCCGGCCAGGCCCAGTCCGGGGAGGAGGGCATGTGCGTGCCTTGCGGGGATGGGGAGTCAAGGGTGACCCAGGTGGGGAGAAGCAGACTGACCTCCAGGGCCCGGTACGGGGTCCGGAGGAAGGTGCGGTGATGCGCCTGGAGGCATCCTTTTTGCCCGCTTTTTCCGAATGACACACAGACACACACACACACACACACACACGCGCGCACGCACACACACGCACATCTTGAGAAGCGTGTGCTCCTGAGACCCTCAGACGCTGTGGCAGGGCTGCCCTTTGGGGCTCCCGGGAGAGTCCTCGAGGACCCCGGCTGTCGTCTCGTTACCTTCCTTCACGGCAGACTCTCTTTGGCTACGGGAGCTCGTGACCCAGGCAGAAGAGTCCTTCACCTTGGCTTCCTTCTCCCCCGCTGGCGACATCAAAGCGGCCACCTCCTCCCAGTTAGTGCATCCCGGGCTGAGAAGTCGATGTGACGCAAATAACGACGACGCCACAGCAAACTGGAGCGCTTACTTCCTGCCATGCTCCGTGGAGGCACTTCACGTGCGTTTCGCGGGATCCCCACAAAGACCCCATTATTTCCCCATTTTACAAATGAGGGATGAGAAGCAGTTGGTTCAGGGGCATGTGGTGAGTATACAAAGATCAGGAATTCACAGGCAGGTCTGTCTCACTCCCGGAGTGGATGCTCTTGACCACCACTCAAGGGCAGATGACATGGTCTGCCCCTTCGATTCAGGCCAGCAGAGGAGCATGGCACGAGGAGCCCCTGGGAGTCTAGGTCTGTGTTGGGCAGGAGGTGGGAGCTGGGCCGTGATCCAGACCCTGCCCGAGGGAGCCCCGGTCCCTCTGGTGGCGATGGGGCGGCACTGCTGGGGAATTGTGCCGATGCCTCCTACCGGGGCAGCCCCCACCCTTGGCTGGCATCCACAACAGGACTTCCTTGTCTTGTCCCCAGCAAAGTTTATCCAAGGAGAACTTGGCTGTAAATTTCTGCCAGTCCGCAGCCGCCCGGCCCTGGCCCCAGCCTTGGTCAGGGGATGCTGCTGAGCAGACAACAGATTCGTCACTGGGTGAGTCCTGAGCCAGCACAGCTGTCAGCAGGGAGGAGTGGCCCTGCACCTCGACCATGGCACGTTTACCCTTGAGCATGACAGGTGCAGACAGAGACAGCCGAATTTGTGGCTTTTCCCTCTGAGTGATGGACGGACTGGCCCCTCCAGCCTCTGCTCCGCCACCTGCTGTCAGAGGATGTGAGTCGGGCTCAGGGGTGGGGGTGGGGAATGAGGCAGAGGGCAGGACATGCCTGCCGTGGGCCTCTAGGGCAACTTGATCAGGGGGCAGGGCGGGGCATAGGCGCGGTGACCCTGGCCAGACTGGAAGAAGGGAATTGAAGCCTGGGAGCCTGAAAGCCACCACTTCCTCACTTTCTCTCTTGTCAACCCTCCCACCGTCCAACTACCACCCACGGAGCACGTGCCATTGGCAGGCGCTGTGCCAGGTGCTGGGGACAGAGCAGTGACCCAGACCCCCAAGGTGCCTGCCTAATGGCACTCTGAGTCCAGTGGGAGCAGAAGCCAACAAATGCAATAAAGAAACAAAAACTTCAGGGCAACGCGGAGAACTAGGAAGAGAGTTCAAACCGAGTGGTGGGAGAGTGACCAAGGGGCCACTTTAGCGTAGGTGATCTGGAAGGTGTCTCTTGAGAGGTGACATTGAATGACGAGACGGCGCCGGTCCGGCGTGGTCTAGGGGAACAGCTGGAGCCAAGCGCCTACGGCAGGGTGAGGACGGAATGTTCACGGAGTAGAGGCAAGCCGATCCGGCTGGGGCAGAACAAGTGGCCGGGGACGCGACGCCTCGTGGAGAGGGCGAGGCAGGCCAAGGGCTGCCTCTTCCCTGGGCTTCTGAGTCAGCGCGAGGAGTTTGGCTTTTATCCTAAGTGGGATGGGAGGCTATTGGGGCCTAAAGGAGGGGAGAGGCATGATCTGATTGATGTTTTGAAGCGATTATTCTGGTTTTGTTAGAGCAGATGCCACCAGCAACATCCAAACTTGCCACAGTGCTGCAGCTGCCAACACGCACAGCCTGTCCAGAATATTCCATGCTGTTTATCCTGGTGCCATTCTGACCATAGCGAATGCATTGTGTCTAAGACGATTTTAAATGTGTAGAGTTCTATAATCGTGTCGTTATACACAGACACCTCGTGCCTGAGTGTTTCTTGATGAGGCATGTGGACAATGTCCAATCTTACCCGTGGAAGATGTGGAGCCTTGAGCAAAATTGGCACGGTTACAGACCATCCCGAGTCCATCAGTTACAAAAACTGCTCTTAATAAATCGAGTAAAGTTGGAAAGTTAAATGCAGGAGCCTTAGAAGCGTGGGCCCATTGGCCCAAAGGGATATTAACAGATTGGCATTTAAGTGTTGATGTTTGTTGAGCTTTTGGGCAGCGTCGTAATTCAACACATGGTTTGGTGTGACAACATTTAGTGTGATATGCTGAATCTGGATGAGTATGTCATCTATAAAAGAGAGGAAAAGAGCTAGCTGCTCAGAAAGGGAAGGGAGAATAGAAATTGAGGAAGACGTATTAGAGCATGATAAGAAAGAATTCAGGAGCCTTGGAGTCGAAATCGAAAAGAATAGCATGAACTTATGACTTTAACATTCCGCTCAAGCACCGAAATAACTCAGGCTGCCTCTGGGCTGGTGCATGTGCCCCAGGTGTCGTGATATAACCGCATAGCAACACCCCCCCCCCCACGCCCCACTCCCCACCCCTGACCATGGATTCATCTTTTAAATCACTTTGTACCAAAAGGAAGCAGGGATTCCCTGAAGGGTAAATTGGATCTTGGGTGCAGATGTCTTAGTGTTAGAAGGCTTTCAAAGATGCCTGCAGGAAAATTCGAATGCGCACAGAGCCCAGCCCAAAGACAGTGTCCTTTACCCCCCTGTTATGATGACCAAGTAGGGACAATCGGGGCATAAAAATCAGTAATTACAGGCAGGAACAAGCTGAGTCCATAAAAGTGCTTATGTCTACAAGGCTATTGGAAAACGGAAGTTAATAGGAAGTGAACCGGGGGAAGTTGGTATGCACACCATCAGTTTTCAATATGGTTTACAGAGGGATATTGATCAAGTCACACGGCTACGGGCTCATGCTTAACTTGTGGCCAGCAACCAGGTCGCCGGTCCAAATTTTTGTTGACCTGCTCCAACTGTTTGCTCAAAGGATTAAAGGGCACGCAGACTCATGCTGTTCCTTACAATGTTTATTTGGTTGTACCCAGGGTTCAATGTTTGCAATAAGCATAAACAGCATAAACACGCTCAGACCCCACAAAGCCCAGGTTTTATCGTTATAGATTTTTGGACGGCATCTCCACACTGCCCTTGGCCCAAAGAGACCTTTGTCACCGGAGGAAGCGTGTGTATTTTACCAAGAAGAAATCAAGATGTCTTGAGAGCAGGTCAAGAACAGGGTTGGTATTGTCGTCAGTTATGTCATTGCAGCTGACTCCCCAGAGCCGTATTTAGCAAACAGATATGGGTGCATCTGTGGGCATTTTGACTCTTCTGGGGTCAAAAAAATGTGAATTGTTGCCAAGTTTAAAATCAGACAGACTGAACATTTAATCCCGATTTTCAGTTTCTTTTGAAAAGTTGGAAGACCACGGGCACCTGGGTGGCTCAGTCGGGTGAGCATCCGACTCTCGATTTCGGCTCCCGTCATGCGTGATCTCGTGGTCGTGAGATCGAGCCCCGCATCAGGCTCCACTCACTGACAGTGTGGAGCCTGCTTAAGATTCTCTCTCTCCCTCTGTCCCTCTCCCTCACTCAAGCGTGCTCTGTCTCTCTAAAATAAAATGAAAATGAAAAATTGGAAGATCTGGAAATGCTAAGCTGGCATTTTCATCGCTCTAGGAGGCTGGAGTTGAATACGGACCTTTTCTAGAGGGAGCTCACCACTCCAGTTAGCCCCAGGCCCTGGGACTCCAAGTTGCCTCTTATCTACATTACTTTCTTGAGCTCTGTAGACATTTGGGGTTTTGTGTCGCGATCAATAACAGCCATAATAAAGGGCCATTATTACCATTTTTTACAGCCGGAAAGCTCAAGTAAATTGCCTCCAAGCCACAGGTTAAGGGAGAGGCTGCTAGTTGATTATTCTACCATTCATTCTTCCCTTCCTCATTACTAACAGAACCCTATTTTATTTGGACTGGCAGTGTGCCCAGGTAAGAGTACATTCCCCAGCCTCCCTATGGTTAAATATGGCTATGTGATTAAATTCTGGCCAATGACATATAGGCGGACGTGTTATAAGACCACTTTTTAAAAAATCCTTAAAACAAAGGAGCAAGTCCTTTCTTCCCCCTTGTTAAAAGTCCTCTTTCTTGATACCTGGAATGCTGGTGTAATGGCTGGAGCTCTTTCAGTCACATTGGGCAATGAAGAGACCTTGAGGATGGAAAGCACGTTCTGTTTTCAGGACAGAAAGGTAGGAACTGGATTCTCTGATGAGTGTGTAGATCCTCCATACCAGTCCCGACCCACATTATGGCAGCCTTCTTTTATGACAGTTTCTATGCCCGGAGCTGATACAGTGATGAGGTCAGGATTCACGCTTAGTATGCCTGGCCCCAGAGCCTGGGCTCTTAGTTTACTCCCTACTCAGCCTTCCAGTCTGTACCACAGTAGCGGCCAATCCCAGGCCTTCCGTATTGCCTGAAGCTGGTTTCAACCCTCCCTCCTTGCCCGCTGGCGGTGGAGGGGCAATGGTACCACATGCTTGGGCTGGCTAATGAGGAAGTGGTCACTTTCCAGCTCTACAGAAGCCACAAACCCGACTCATGCGAGGACAGTTTGGGAGTTCCTCGACTGGGGACTGCATTTCCATATGTCACTTCACTCTAAGAACAGTAGCCTCTGAGCATCCTTTCTGGGCTGCCCTCCAAGGCCAAGTGACAGATACACAATGCCTGCAACAATGACCAAATGGAAGGGGTTCTCGGGGAGACCCCCCCCAAGTCTGCCAAAGCTGTCACCAGCCGGCACTCTATTTTTACTCACGCGAAGGGTGTTCCTACAATGACAGGTGCCCTTTCGGTTCAAGGTAACGGATCCCTCTTGTTGAAGTGGTTGAGAATAATCTGGCTTTTGGCGAAAGGAAAACCCACGTGGTCAGATATTGAGACTTCTCTGGGGGCTGTGAATGGACACAGCCTTTGGGCTGGAAAATTCTCAAGGTTTGTGCTTCAACCTCTCCGATCCTACAAACGCTGATGGTGACGGTGGCGGTGATAACGGCACTGGTGGCCATCGTGCCATCGTCCTTTTTGCCTTCGCTTCTTCAACGAATGATCTAAGCCCCTTCCCCCATTACGTCCTTCCCTCTTACTCCGCACCCAATGGCACCTGCTCCCGCCCTCTGGGGACAGCTCTGGGTAAGGTCATCAGCCACCTTCTGTTGTGAATCCAATGACTTTTTTTTTTTTTTTTTTTAGCTTTTATTCTACCGGACCTCTTTGTAGAGTTTGATGCTATTGACTACTTTTTCCTTAAAATATTCTGCTCTTTCGACCGTCTGACGATAGGATCTTTTGGTGTTCTCTCCCTGCCTCTCAGACCAATTCTTCTTTGGTCTGAAGTTCACCCATTCTCCTCTTCCTTGGAAGTTTGTCTTTGGTCCCCTCTCCTTTCTTTCCTTTCTTGTCTCACTGGACACAGTGTCCCCAGGCTCTCTGCACCCCCTCCATTTATCTAACACTCTTTGGCGACAATGCCTGTCTTAGATCAAGGTCCTCAGAAACAGGCTATGAGATGCTGAACTGAATTGCTAGCAGAAGCTTCCTGAGGAACGCTTCTAGGAACAGCTTCTGAGTGGGGCGAAGGACCAGGGGCACACGAAGGAAGGAATGAACGCAGTGTGCTGGGGACACCGCCGCTCCCCTCTGCCTGTGCACTCCCCTTGTCCCCATTCATTAATTCCACACTCGTTTATGGAGTGCCCACTCAGCGCCAGGCACTGTGCTGGGCCCTGGGGTCCCGGCCGGGAGCTTAATGGAAGTCAGCTCTTGGGTGAGGAGTCCACCTGCTGGGTCCAGAGAGGCGGATGGGGCTGCCCTGGCCAGCAGGGCCACGCTCCCTCACTCTGGAGGCTCCTCGTAGCCTGGAGGGTGTTCTGGCAGGAGTGAATCTTGGAGCCTGGGACGGGCAGGGGCTCAGATGACAGGCAGATGTGCGGGAGGCTTGGGCAGAGAGTGGAGCAAGGGTGCCCTCCACGCCGTGTAGCCCCTGCTTGGCTCCTGGAGAACCTATAGGCACCCGCTCGCTGAAGGTCAGCTCCCCTGCCGTGAGAAATGGCCCGCAGTCCCTTTTGGCTCAGCGGACTTGGAACGGCATACAGACCCATGTGTCCGCAAACAGAGCTGTGTCCCTTGTGCACAAACAGGAGATCATGCCTCCGATTCTCCCACAGGCACGCACGTGGGTGCGTCCATGTTCCCCATGTACATACATGTATGAATGGGCGTGCCACAACCCAGTGTATACCCATGGCCCTGTGTCCACACTCACACGCCCCTCCCGTCCGCGCCCACACAAGGCGGGGGCCCGTCTTCCGGCTGGCACGCATGCACACACGCGAGGGCTCTCACGGACATTCTCACGTGCTGGTGTGGGCACACGCCCGCACCCACCCGTGCGGGAAGCCTGAGTGACAGCTGTCAGGCTGCACGCTGCTGGGCATCTGCCAAGTCCCTGCAGCAGACCAGGGAGAATTATGGTTCCGATGGCTGCATCAGCCCCCAGAAGAGAGAGGTGAGCCTTTTCTCTTTCCCTTTTTTTGGGGCCAGCCTTCTGAAGTGCCATGAATAAGTATTCAGGTCCCTTCCTTCCCCAGAGACCAGGTTGCTCTCTAAATACCAAGGCAGGAAAGTAGAGACTTAAAAAGGTCATTACCAAATATCGAGAGGCTGGTATTTAGCTAGTGAAGTGGCTCTTGGAGAAGAACCTCAGACCTCAGCGGGGAGCCTTTGTTAACAGCAAGGCTGCCCTGGGTCCCTGTCCCCCCTTCCCCCCTCCCTCCCCCCCAAGCCAGATGGGGAGGAGCAGTAAGTCTCCTCCTCCGGGACGGCGTGGCCCCCTGAGCTGAGGGACAGACCCCCGAGGGGAGCACCTCAATTTTTCTGAGGTGCACGTGGAAGGAAACAGGACATCAGTGAACATCTCAGGACCACGGGGGCCCAGCCAGAGCCAAAAAGCCCAGCCCTCTGCCTCTAGACTTTGCAGAGGTTTCTGGGACAGGAATTACTATCTCCCTCCTTTCTCTTTTTATAGTTAAGGTGAACAAATAAAAAATGGTTATTTAAGGGCCTGACAGCACGATTCCTCTTAGGGTCTTTGTTTAGGGAAACACCTTGGTCAGCTGTCTGGGCAGGAAGGTGAGACCCTGATGCAGATGCTGGCAGGAGCCAAGGCAATAAGAACGAGAAACCGGCCAGACTTCTCTGCAGGAGAAAGTGAGAGGAATTCGTTTTTCTCCCGAGCAGGGAAGAAAGAGAGGAAAGACGGGAGGGAAGGGAGGGGAGAGCCAGGCCTCCAGGGGGAGGCCGGCTGCTGGGTCTTCTCCACCTGCCCTCCACATGTGTCCCCTCCCTTCTCTGCCCCGCTCTGGCCCCAAGCCCGACTCCCTCCAGCAGCTCTGATCTCAGAGGCCCCCCTGCCTCTGGCTTCCGGTTGGATTTGGCCAATGGGAGGTGCTTCCGGGAGAGCAGAGGGCAGGAGGGAGATTGGGGTGTCTACCCTCTGGCTCCCTTCCAGCTTCTACCTGAGGTCACAGGTCTTGCCGAGAGCCCCCCACCCCCACGCCCAACTCCAGCGACAGCCACACACGCAATCCTGCGTCTTCCTTCCTGTTTGCCGCGGTGACTTCACCACAGCTGGCATGAGACTCGGGGACAGGACGCTACTGTCTGCTTCTAAGTCGGCACAAATAGAGCACCGGGCCCCGAGGGTTGTGTCCCCCGAATACATACGTTGATGGTGGTGGTCTTAGAGATGGGGTCGTTGAGAGGTGACTGGGTCTTGAGGGTGGAGCCCCCATCAATGGGATTAGTGCCCTCCAGAAAGAGACCCCGCGGGGCTCCCCTGGCCTTCTGTCGTGTGAGACACGTGGAGAGATTCACAGTCTGCAGCGCAAAGAGGACCGGCACCAGAACCCGGCTGTGCTGGCACCTGATCTCAGACTTGCAGCCTCCAGGACTGTGACAGATAAATGTCTGTTGTTTACAAGCCACCAGTCTGTGGTGCTTTGTCAGAGCAGCCCGAGCTGACTAAGGCAGAGAGGAAGGGCGGACATGGATGGATGGATGGTGACGGGAACCATGTTCAGGGCATGTGTCGGGGGAGGGGGTCGTCAAAACGAGGCTCGCGACCCTGAAGGGGGGCCTTCCGTGTGAGAAAACGCCTGGGAGTCTCAGGGCCCCACCGCCAGTGACGAGGGAACTGGCTTCCCCTCACCCCTGCAGGTGGCTGCGGGTCCTGGCCTGCCTGTGGCCGTGGGAGAGCCAGGTAGGGGGCAGTGGGGGAGAAGGAAGCTACAGGAAGGGTGACTCAGGGATAGATTTATTTTTCTGGCTCCTACGAGGCAGCAAGGGAGGGGGGACAGGCAGAGGGGGGCCTTTCAGGACTCATGACGCATAATGCAATCAGATGACATTTAAATATTCATAAAAAAGAATGCAGATGTGAGTGTGAGACTGGCAGGCTAATGTGGGAGGGAGGGAAAGAGAGATTGGGAAGCACAGGCTGCATTTTCCAGAACCACAAGATCTCGGAGTGAGAGAGAGCATTTGGGATCATCCAGTTTGACCTTTCGCTGTTGCAGGAATCTCTTTATGGCGTCCTGATTGGCAGGGGGCGGGTGCCACCACAGACAGGGAACCTACGCCATCCTAAAGCAAGATTTTCTATCTTGGGGCAACAATCCTTGCTGCAGGGCGTTTGGCTGCAGAGTGGATAGGGTTTGGCTTCCCGGGGAAGCCGGGAGGGAGTGGGGTGGAAGGAAAGCAACCCTAGCTGGTGGGATCAGGAGACCTGGGCTCCTGATCCAGGCTGGATACTTCCGGCTGTGTGACCCAGAGGTGGTCACTTCACCTCTCTGGGCCTCGGTTCCTCATTCATAAGGCAGACACACCTTCCTTACGAGGAGTCCATGAGGGTTAATGAGCTGGGAAGGGCAGGTTCCTCAGCTGGCAAGGCCCGGACACTCAGCTGGGTTGGGGGTTCTCTGGACCACCTCTGGAGGCGCTGGGGGGAGATAGCCAAGGTCTGAGGACCCTTGGCCATCTGGGGTTCATCCCTGGAAGCTCCAGGGGGCAGCCAGCTTCAGTGATTGTCATGGAGAAGGCTTGGCGGGGGTGGCGGGGGCGACTTCACCACTCAGTGATGCAGCATCCGCTTAGGGCTGGACAGGAGCCCCGCAAGGTGGGTGGAGAAGAGCCAGTGGCCCAGGGCGGAGGAGGTGGGACAAAAACCAGGAGCTAATGAATGTCCTTTTCCTTCTCAACTGGCTTTGTGGCCTCGGGCAAAAGCCCTAACTTCTCTGACCCTTAGTTTCTCTATGTGAAAATTATAGAAAACAAATAGAACCTCCTAGGGACGTTCTTTTTTTTTTTTTATGTTTATTTATTTGTTTTTGAGAGAGAGAGAGAGAGAGCCCGAATACCAGGGCGAATACCAGGGCGAATGGGGGTATAAGGACTCCCAAGAGCCAGATGGGACCATGTGTGGTGGTGGGGGTGGGGGAGCTGAGGAGGATGTCAGCATACCTTTGGCTTGGCCAGACTCAGCCTTGTCCCTCTAAACCTGGGGCAGCAGGAGGGGAAGTAGAACCCATCCCGTTCCTTTACAACCTAGGGCAAGATAGGACACGGAGGGCCACGATCTGACTTCCCACCAGGTGTGGGGACCCCCACCACAGGCCCCAGCTGGGATTCTTGGCTTAGACTTCCTGACTGCTAGGGAGCTCACTGCCTCCCACAGTAGCCCCAGAGGCTCTGCTGGGAATTCTCCCTCGGCTGGGCTGTGTTCTCCGTTCTCCACAGTCCCATCAGCCCCCTGGCCCCAGACAGGCTTGGGAAGGTCTAAGAAGCTTCTGCCCTTGGGGCTGCAGAGAGAAGAGATCACAGAACAGAGCGGTCAACAGCTGGATGGAAGGAAAGGCTATTCCTGGGCCTCTAGTTGTCCTGCCAACCCTGTTCAGCTTCATCGTCATCTGTGTCCCCACCCCCCTCCTTGCCCCCACCCCCACCTCAGACGCCCAGCCGTTTCTCTTGCTGTTCCCTCAGCCTCCCCTGTGCCCTTGACTCTGTCCCTTCCACTCCTCTCGTGGGGCCTTTCCTATGAGTAACTCTTCTCTCGGATTTCACGACCTCTGCCTTCACACTGCCCTTCCCCCTTTAGCCTGTACACCTACCAAAGGCTCTTCCATTGTGAAAAATAAGCCCACAAAGAGACACGGAACAACAGCGACAGCCCTCCCAGGACCCGGTGGCTCCTGTGGCTCTGATCCTGTCCTCTTTGCCTTGAAGCCAAGTTTCTCGGACGCTTTCTACTCCTATCCTCTCCTCCTCCGTCTCCCCTGCCTGTGGTTGGTCTTCCGCTCCCACAAAGACCCTTCCAAGGTCTTACCAGTGGCATCCGTTTTCCTAGACCCTACAGACACCCCTCAGTCCTTACTTTTTTTTTTTTTTTTACAATTTTTTTAATGTTTATTTATTTTTGAGAGACAGAGTGCGAGTGGGTGAGGGGGCAGAGAGAGAGGGAGACACAGAATCCGAGGCAGGCTCCTGGCTCGGAGCTATCAGCACAGAGCCCGACACGGGGCTCGAACTCATGAGCTGTGAGATCATGACCTGAGCCAAAGTCAGACGCTTAACCGACTGAGCCACCCAGGCGCCCCCTGCCTCAGTCCCTATCTTGACTGACGTCCTGAGCCTCTTTGCTCCAAAGGCACCCCTCTTTCTGGGTTTTCTGCCTCCATGTGGCCCCATTAGGCTCTTCGGTATTCATGCTCCCCAGGGCTCTGCACCTGGCCTCCTTCTCTTTCTATTCCTACACTCCGTCTGGGTTGGCCCACCCCCTGGGTCACCCTGCTTGCCATCGCTGTGCCAAGGACTCCTGAATCTCCACCTCCAGCCTCGACCTCCCTCCTGAGCACCAGACCCGCACATCCCACTGGAGGCTGGCCAGCTCTGTATGGACGCCCTTCGTGCTCACTGCGTCCAGCCTGAAGTTTGTTACCTTCCCGTGTCAGGGAACGTCAACGCTACCGACCCGGGCCCCCCAAGCCAGAACCCTACGGCCCTCCCACTCTGACTCCTCCCCTCCCTTACTTTCCTACTTCCATTCGGTCGCTGGGTCCTGCCAGCTCCACCTCCCAAATATCTCCCTTCCTTTCTGTCCGTGAGCACCACACACAGCAGCCTCTCCTGCCTACATCACTTACACAGCCCCCTACCGGTGTCCCAGCCTCTAGTCCCCCGATGCCAGCAACGTGGTGCTGTGTCCCAGGGAGGAGGTGAGGCAGCTGCAGACGTCAGGGATTCGGGCCTCTTGAACCTGGGACAGATCAGGAGTTCTGTTTCTCTGTGACTCGGGGCCTGGCCTTGGGGAGAAGGGATATGTGCACGTGTGTGCATCTGTATGTGTGTGCATGCGGGTACCGTGTGCACGTGCAATGTCCGCATTGTGTGCCTGCGTGCGTGCGTGTGTGTGTGTGTGTACGTGCGCGTGCCGGAGGGCGTGTGATCCAGGAGGGGCTCCCATCCCCACCGTCCCTAGAGATGCTTCCCAAGAGCCTGTCTCCGGGCCGTCACCCGCCCACACGGGAGAATAAAGCTCTTTCCAGCTGACTGCCGCCCATGTTTGCGAAGCCGAGAGTTGTACGTCTCAATTTTTATCACATGAAAATGAAATAAAGGACGCTGGTCCAGATCCCGAAGAAGCAATATTGCAGAGGGAGACGACTCCTTTGCTGCAGAGTTCCCCATCCCCGCTGCACCTCCCCGGAGAGCCGTCCCTGCTGAGATGTCAGCACTCTCTCTCTCTCTGGGACCTTCAAAGAGGGTGTCGTGGCTCTTACATTCAAAACCACAAGGAGAGTTAAATGCGCCGCAGCCGCGAGAAAAGCGGTCCCGAGATGCGCTAGTGTTTGCTGCCGGCTCGCGCAGCTCGCCTTGATGTAGCTGCCTTGACTCCACAGAAGATGTTTTCCTTCCCAGTTAGGAAAAATCCACAGCTTCCTGCCCCACGTGGGAGGTGGCAGTGCTGTAATTAGCAGGGGGGGCTGTGGGGAGGGGGCGGCAGAGGCCGCGGCTCCCTCCACTCGCCAGGGTTTCAGCCCCAGCCTGGCCTGGCCCCACGTGCTGGCTTTCTTTTGGGTCTTTCCCTCCCTCCCTTCCTCTCTCCCTCCCACTGGTTCACACAATAAAGGTGAACTTGAGCCACTTTGCCGCTCTGTGCCGGGCCCCTTGGTGGATCAGAGGACACAGAGGAATGAGATGCGGTCCCTGCCCCGGGGGGGCGGGGTGGGGGAGCCCAGAGCGAGTCAAAGGCAGCAATGGAAAAGATAGGTAAGCTAGCCTCTTTCTGTTCCCTAAGATCAGATCGATTCACACCCTCCTTCAACAGCCCGTACGTCAAAAGCCTCCCAAGATCCCTGCACGTTCCTGGGGGCTTTCTCCTGTGTTGTGGTTAGGAGCCCAGACGCGGGGCAGACCGCCCGAGTTCCAGTCCGGCTCTCCCCTGCCGGAGGGACCCACGTCACTCGGCTGCTCCGTGCCTCCGTTTCAGCAACCCTGGAAGGCAGAGGGCAACAGAAGCTACTTCATGGTGTTGTCGCAAGCATTAAATGAGCTAGTTCGGGTGCAGCACTTGGAGCAGAGCCCGGCCCATCGTGAGCACCACGGACGATCGGCTCTTTCTTCTCCTTGTCGTTTCTAGCTTTGAGCCCCCGCTTGCATTGAATTAATTCAGTTTGTGCATCTTTTCACCCCACCCCTGCGGGTGCTGTCAGCTCTAGCCTGAGTCCGTGCTCAATCCTTTTCTTCATATTCCGTTACAAAAAATCGGCCTCACCCCTAAAACAAAGCGTGGCCGGGCACACAAAGTCCCTGTGGGTAGCACACATTTCCAAGGGAAGGGATTTACAGATTGCCCGAGCGCCAGCAGCGTGAAAGCCCATCTTTGATATTTCCCTTCCTAAAAGCCCCTCCGCGTTTCCACCACCTGGGTATCAGCCTCCTGCTACATTGTTTTCGTATTTTCCCCTTTGCTCCCTCCCTCTCTCTCTCTCCTACCTCCCAATTCCCACTTATTTCCCATGCAGAGCAGTTTAACTATCTCTTTTGCTTCCTTGCCTCCTGTCAGATCATACCCTCAGGATGTTACCTCCCCACCAAGCGCCGTATCAAGGTATTTTGTTAGACGAAGACATTTGCTTCCGGAAGAGGAGTTCTGGTGTCAGATGTTGTATCACTCAGGATCCAGCCGGGAAAAGAGGAAGCTCTGTAAACATGTAAGACGGGAGGGATTTAATGCAGGGCGTTGGTTACCCAGAGGATGGAAAGGCAGAGGAGCCGAGTAGTGCCAGCGTGTGCTACGTCGAAAGACGTTCATGCTGTAAAGGGCCGCTGCCTCAGTTTCCCGAGGGTTCAGTGTTTGGGCCTGCACCCCCGAGCCTGGATGAGTGGGGCCTAGAGCTATGTGAAAGCTTCTGAGATCACCAGGCAGGCGTGCATCCATGGAGCCGGGAGCAGCACCGGGGAGACTGGAGGCAGGCCGACCTTCGGGAGTCTGCGGTCAACAGTTCCAGGGCAAGAATCCCATCACTGGACCCCGGTTCGCTTCTCGGCCTCTCTGCCAGGTGGTGTGTAGGCAGCATACCCTCCCCACCAAGGATGAGCTCTGCGTGGGGCGTTGGCCCATCTTTTTACAGATCGGGAAATCGAGGCCAGAGAGACGGAGGTTTGCCTCCGGTCATAGAACAAGTGAAGACCAGTGCTGGGGCTCCTGCGGTCCAGCCGAGAGGGCTCTGCCCCTGCGTCCCTCCCCAGACCTGCGCGGTAACGCGGGCACCTCGGAGTCAGGAGGAGGGGGAGACGAGCGAAGAAGAGAAGGCGAAGGTGAACAGAACCTTCAGATTCCGCTCGGAGGGAGACAGCAGAAACTAATGAGAACTCTGCAGGACGCAACAAAGCTGGGAGAGGCCTTTGAATGGCTGCGAGGGAAGGGACTACGGGGCAGTCAAGGACACACACAGCCTACCTCTGTGAGGGCGGGGGGAGACGCAATTAGCGGTGGGGAAGCGGCCGCCAAGCCTCTCTCCAAACAGACGCGACACAAGGGCCTTGCTCCCCGCCTGTTGACCTCAACCAATCTTATCAAGGCGCAGCCTGTAAGAACCGAAGGCTGTCATTTGGAGATGGAACGTCCAGTCCTTCTTGGGTCAGCCGGGGCCAACCTGGTCTCGTTTGAAAGTAACCGAGACAGGCTCTGGGCAAGTCACGCGACAGGGCATTGAGGTTCTCTCAGACTCAAGTGGAGACGGGAGATCTGGCCTCAGAAACAGGGTGGAAGTGAGGGGGTGGCGGGCCAGACCGAAGGGAGCGTGTGCGCCAGCCTGGACAGTTTTGGGGGGTGCCGCCAGAGCCAGGCCGACAGTCCCTTCTACCATGGCATCCCTCCAGGAATACGTGGTAGTGTGAGCAGAGGCCCCACACCCATTGCCGGGCGGCCCAGGGAAAGAAAAAGTCATTCTCAAGGACCAAGGGCAGTCCCCAGGAATTTTCTTCCTGCCGAGACAATACTCGATGTGGGAGAGGTGCCCTCAGCCTGCTCCCTGTCGCCCCAATCCAGGTGATATTAGGAACTGGGTCTTGGGTGCTCAAAACCCAGCAAATATTCCACGTGGCTTTCATTTGGAAGAACCACAGACGAGAGCCACCTGTCCACCATCACCAGTGACCCAGTGCCTCGGCCCTGCTAATGGTTTAATTATATGTCTCCTTTCCGAGGGCCTGTGTCTGAAGTTGGAGGGTTCTGGAGAGAGCATGGGTTGGGTGTGGCCTCGTTCTGAAGGAGCTGCGTTGCCTCCCCGAGCACTGAAGGGCTGTGGTGCTCCATGGCAGGTCCTCCCTTCCCCTCCGCTCGGGGTCTGCCTGGAAGAAGTCCTTCCTGCGTGGGGACTGGGTGGCTATGGCATAAACTGGGCGTAGCTGTGAAGTGGACCCTTGGGTGCCCCAGGTGGCGGGGAAGGGTGGGGAGTGGTGGCAGCAGGTGCCCAGCTGTGGAAGGAGGTGGCTCCTGTTGACATGGCTGACCCAATGTCTGGAGCGTGCAGAGATGAGGGATGGGAGGCAGCTGGGGAGCGCTGACCCTGGGAACCCCTCCCCCCCCCAGTGGCCCCATCGCAGTCCCCCAGCCGTCCTCCTCCCTCCCACCCTCCCGCTCTCCCTCTTCTCCCAGGGGCTCAGGCTTTCATTTCAGCTGCAGCGATATCTGCTCAGGCAATCGTCTCTCCCCGTCCGCTTTCCTCCGGCTGTCGCTGTTCACTCTGCAACCAGGACATATTTAAAAGAGAGAAACTTTAAATTAAGTTTGGGAGAGTTTAAATGAAAGAAAACAAACCCTCACTATTATCACAGGTAAGAAAAAAAAGAAGCTTCTGGCTCCTGGTGGAGAATTGCGGGCTTTCCTTCATCTTGGAGCCAGGAAAAAAGAAGAAATCATGAAGTTTTTTTCCTTTCCCTCACCCCCCTGCCACCCAGGTGCCAGGTTAATTGAATAGGAGGCCCGTCTGTATCAAAGCTGCCGAGTACCGGTCCAGCTCTGGAGGACAAGGTTCCTCCTCGCATGCATTCACGCCGAGCTCAGAGGCTCTGCAGGGTGAGAGGGAAGAGGGTTCTTTGATTTCAGCACCCTAGGCCTCTCCTTGTGGGGAGGGGAGGTGGGCTTGGAAGGAAGGAAGGAAGGAGGCAAGCTTGGCCTCCACCTGTAGGCTACCTGGGCCCTGGAGGGGAGGGGCTCTCCTGATCATCTGGGTGAGGGGCTCCCCGGAAAGCCAGGCTCTAATGGGTTCCCCCATGTGCTCATCCCTGTCCAGGGTGCTGCTGAGGAAGCATGAAAGAAGGGGGCAGGTTTCATGGATCGCTCCATTTCTTCCTGCACCCATGGCCTTCCCCATTCCCCGGCGGGGGGGGGGGGGGTGCGGGGGTGGTGGTGGAGGCTGGGCTGGAGCTGGAGGACAAAGACATTTGTCAGCACCGTGCTGGGATATGGAGCTTGACCATGCCAGGGATAGAGCTTCAAGCCTTCCACTAGGTTACTCCTCTGTCTCTTCCTCCCTTGGTTCTAGGCTCTTGGGAGCACAGACCTCTTGGGCTCATCTTGGATGGGCATCTCTAGAGCACCCGATGTAGGGAGACGATCCTGAGGCTGCCTCTCCCCGGCAGGACAGGGGGTGCGTGGTCAGGCTGGCTCTGCTCCGGGCATTGGGAAAACTGTTCATCCGCCTCTTTTTTCCACATCTCTTTTCCTGTCTGTGGTGAGATTTAGGGGGCAGGGATTTGGGGTGCGAATGCGGCAAGACGTGCCAAACGACACTGTTGGACCTGTTCACTGTTGTCAGCCTCGGGCTGGCCTGTAAGTGGACTTCGCCCCCTGGGCCCCCTGCGGTCGGTCCTCCTGGGCCCTCAGACGGCAGCTGGGGTTTGGGGCTGAAGTCTCAGTACTTGGGGAAGCCCCTCTGTACCCCCTCTGGCCTAGCCTATGGTGACAGCTGGCTGCTAGGGGTTCAGAGGCTATGTCTCTACAGTCCGTCTGAAATACTAGTTCCTATGACGTGAGCACCCGCTATGGGCCAGGTTCAGTCCTAGGAGCTTCACTGACGTTGTCTCTCTCTTTGTTATGGAGGGAAGTTTATAAAACATAAACTAGGTTACAAACACATTCCCCTATGTCTTTTAAAATATTTGTCAAGTTTATTTCACAGATTGCGTTCTTAATTCATCTGAGATCTGGTTTGGTGCATGATACGAGGTAAGAATCTACCTTTATTTATTTTCCAGATGGCGATCCAGTGAACTCAACGTGACTTACATTTTCTTCACTTACTTTTTTAAGAGTTTATTTATTTATTTTGAGAGAGAGAGAGAGAGAGAGAGAGGGAGAGAGAACATGCATGTGTGAACAAGCAGGGGAGGAGCAGAAAGACAGGGAGAGAGAATACCAGGCAGGCCCCAAGGTGTCAGCACAGAGTCCAACACGGGGCTTGAACCCACGAACCATGAGATCGTGACCTGAGCTGAAACCAAGAGTCCACGCTTAACCAACTGAGCCACCTAGGCACCCCTTTCTTCCCTTATTTAAACGGCCACCTTTATCTTATGCTAAATTCATGTAGCCTTTACCTTAATATGCATTTATTGAATTCCTACCCTTTGCCAGGCATTATTCTAGGCAGTGAAGATACAGCGGTGGACAAGACAGACAAAAGAAAGCAGAATAAAAAGCAGAAAACAAAATGAAAATGCAAAATTCTATGATCAATTTTGACAACAAATACAACTGGATTAAATTTCCCTAATGTAAAGCAAGAACTCTTGGTGTAGATAAAAAAAAGTGTAAACTTAATTCTATTCTAGTCCAAGGATAGTCAAATAAGCAAGAGGAATCAAACAGAACGCCCAGGCACAGATTCTAGCACTTAAAATAATTCAGTTGGCCAAAAGGTGCCCTTTGAAATGTATGCTTAAGGATGGACTAGTTAACACATGACCTTGGGGCAACTGATTAACTATTTGAAAGGGAGAAAAGTTATATCCTCTACCTCGCTGTTATCCAAATAAATTCTAGATGGATATGTAGCTTAAACTATTACATTTTATTTTGTATTTAATTTTTTAAAAATGTTTTATTTATTTTTGAGAGACAGAGAGAAAGAGTGTGAGCTGGGGAGGGGCAGAGAGAGGGAGACACAGAATCCGAAGCAGGCTCCCGGATCCGAGCTGTCGGCACAGAGCCTGATGTGGGGGCTCAAACCCACAAACTGTGAGATCATGACCTGAGCCAAAGTCAGATGCTTAATCGACTGAGCCACCCAGGCGCCCCCAAACAAGTGCATTTTAGAAGAATCAGAAGGAAATAGGGGTGAACTATCTGATTTTGTAGTGAGGAAGGTATTTCTGGGCACGGTTTTTTGAAGAATGCAAAAAGAGAAAGAATGACAAATCTGAAAACATAAAAACCAAACCATCCTGGAGATCAAAATACCATAAACAAAATTAGAAATCAAACAACAAACTAGGAAGAAGTATTTATAACGTATACGTTAGGTGAGGTGAATCACACTTACAGATCAATAAGAAAATCTGAAAACCCTATTAGCAAAACAAGCAAAGGACATAAATAAGAAATTTACAATAGAAAACTACAAATAACCAATAGATATATGAAAAATTCCAGCCTCATTAGCAATAAAGGAAATTCAAATTGAAACAATGAGACCTACGGTTTGCTTGTTAACTTAGCCAAGCTTTTATTTTATTTATTTTTTTTTTAATTTTTTTTTTCAACGTTTATTTATTTTTGGGACAGAGAGAGACAGAGCATGAACGGGGGAGGGGCAGAGAGAGAGAGGGAGACACAGAATCGGAAACAGGCTCCAGGCTCCGAGCCATCAGCCCAGAGCCCGACGCGGGGCTCGAACTCCCGGACCGCGAGATCGTGACCTGGCTGAAGTCGGACGCTTAACCGACTGCGCCACCCAGGCGCCCCTTAGCCAAGCTTTTAAAAAATCATAGTGCTTCAGGCTGGCAAAGGTTTGAAGGAAAGGAAATTCCTCTGCTCTATGGTGGGAGTGTGAATTGTCACAAACATTTGGAAGGGTAATTTATTTATATGGATCAAAAGCTTTAAGACGTCTAGACCTTCTGATAAAAACAATTCCATTTATAACCATTTCTCCTAAGGAAATAATTAGAGATGTGCACAAAGATTTATTTCGAAGGAGGTTCGTGGCGGCATAGTAGGCAATAACAAACGGATAAAAACAAACAGAAAAATAAAGATAATTGACTTAGGGTCCCCCCTACGAGGAGATTTGTTGAACAAATTATGTGAGACTCGTATGGGGGAATGCGATGAGGTCATCAAAAATCACGCTTCCAATCATATCTAGTTTCGGGGAAGATGCCCAAGATATAGAGTCAAGTGGAGATGAAATACCGGACTGCATTGATTGTATGGGTGATAAGTTTCCAAGTAAGTCTGGTCAGTTACATGCCGCGTCTCTACTTCCGCCCACCCCCAACTGTCTGTTGCTTCTTCCAGGTGCTGCTCGTTTGCCCAGCATGGTCGTCTCTCCTGGGGTCTCTGCCATTACCCAGCATAACAGCTTTGCTGGGCACTGCCCCCCTCGTCGGCACCTTTACCATCCACGGGCTTCCAGCATCTCCAGCCAGACCCACCGTCAGTGCATTGGAGTCACCCGGTACCAAAGCCTCGTTGGGACTCTGAAGTTCTAGAATCCCAACCTGCAACGGCTGGATGAGAAGAAGAGTTTATTGGCTCACCACCCATGGGAAGTAGAAAGATACACTTGGAGTACAGAAATGACAAGAGCTGGGAGTTTGACTGCCTTCCCAAACCTCCCTACTGCGTCTCTCCCCTCTGCTTCCCTTGGTGCCTTGGCTCTGTTTCCTACTTCACACTGATCTCTCCCACAGGGTGGGAGAGGTTGTCACCAATAACTTGGAGGACCACGTGGCTTTGCCTTCAGGTAAAGACTGACCCTTTACCCTTAGTTCTGATTTGAAGTTCTCAGAGAGGATGCCTGGTTGGCCGGACCCGGGTCGTGTCCTCTCCCGTGTGGCTCTAAGGTTCCCTCCTGGGATTGACATCTCCCTCTTGAGCTACAGGATTGGAGTTGGAGACCAAGCATCTTCCCAGGAGAAGGGAAGGGGGGGCAGGCAGACAGGTCGCACTCCTCTCTTTCAGTGGAATGCCAACGGAGTATGTTAATGTCGCCGAGGTCTTAGGGGGGATTTTAGCCGAGTTACTCTGTTTACTTTTGCTTAAGTTCCCTCTCTCCTTCCCAGGACCATAGACAGGAGTCCAGGGGGCTGGGCCGTGGCCAAATCATTCTTCAGGCTGAGGCTCAGAACTCACACATTATCACTTCCACCCACCTACACTGGCCTGAGCTACCCAGATGCCCATGGCCAAAATCAACTGGGTGGGTATGATCACATCATTCTTTTTCTTTTTTTTTTTAATGCTTATTTAGTTTTGAGACAGAGACAGAGAGAGAGAGAGAGAGAGAGAGAGAGAATGGGGGAAGGGCAGAGAGAGAGGGAGACACAGAATCCAAAGCAGGCTCCAGGCTCTGAGCTGTCAGCACAGAGCCCGACGTGGGGCTCGAACTCATGACCCGCGATACCATGACCTGAGCCGAGGTTGGCGCTTAACCGACTGGGCCACCGAGGTGCCCCAGATCACATCATTCTTTATTACTTGTTTTAAAGTCACCTTGTAAAACTACAACCATATACTACTCTAGTCTCATGAGAATGGCTAGAGCAAGCAAACAAACAAAAAGCCCCGAAAAACAAAACCCACAGAAACCTGACAATACCGAGTACTGGTACAGACGGAGAGAAACTGGGAATCTCATGTGTTGCCAGGCGGAAAGCAAATTGATACAGTACCTTTGGAAAACCGTTCAACAGGTTTTAATCAAGTTAAACATACACTGACCATACGACCCAGCAAGTCTATCCCCGAGAGAAAGGAAAACTTACACTAAGCTAAAGAAACCAGATTCAGAAAGGCTTTCACTCCATTGATAAGACACTCTGCAAAAGGGAGGACTATAGGGACAGGCAACAGAGAACGGATTTTAAAAAATGATTTACGGCAAAGGTGGGCCCTTCTAAAAACTCCTTCTGTTTCCTTTGGTGAACTGTTTTTGTTAGAAGCCTCTTCTCCTTACCCTAGACTGATCTGGCCACTGTTTTCTGTCACAATATACTGTAGAGCCTGTGGGGCTTGGAGTTAGCCTTTCTACTATCAAAGGAAAACAAAAATTCTCTCTACATCTAGTGTTTAACCGTAATCAGGGAGGGTGGATTTTCCTTGGTTCTACTCAGTCTACCTGGTTGTAATTTTTCTATCTGAGTTCAAACAAGGTCAGTCCCCAGCACTGCTTTTCCGGTCCGTCATAGTTGGGCCTGACCCACGCCAGGGGAGCAGGTCCCAGACTCAGGGAATCCAAGTTTAAGAGATGATGGGTGGCGTCTTCAGTGTGGCTTGAAAGAGAACACCAATGGGAGAGGGGCCCAAGGACAAAGGAAGCTCAGGCTCCAGGTGGCTAGGCTAGGTGATGGCGAAGCCTGAAGTTGTAGCCTGAAGGGGACAAGGCCGAGGGGCTTCAGACGGGGACAGTTGGTCCATCCCCTGGCCTCGTCCCAAAGAAAGGCCAGGAATGAGGCAAAGGCAGGGCAGGGGGTTGTTATCCAGGCTTGCCAGCCCTTGGGAACCACGCCCCCACTGCCCAATTTCCTCTGTAATTGAAACCCTGCCTCTCCCCCACCCGCCCCACCCCCCACCATGAGCCCCACACGGATCCTCAGCAGGTAGAGGGTTCACAGTGAGATTTGTGGCTAAGAAGCCTGCATGATTCTGCAGAGATGAGCTCCCCAAGGCAGCGGATGGGCTGGGCTGGTGCCCTTGGCTCCTTCCTCTTGTCCCTGAAATGATCTCTGGACAATCAATCAGTCACTCTCTTCCACCCCCCGGTCTGCTCTGGGCGTGCAAGCAGCCTGCTGGTCTCCCTGGGGTGACTTTGGCTTGGAGGCTGGCATGGGGCATGGCAACATCAGGGCTGAGCCAGGACTAGCGCGGTGCCCCCCCCCCCATCCCTGCCCCAGATATAGAGCTCCTCTCGATTGCAGCCATGACTCCCTTATCCCTGGACGCCTCTCACTTCCCTGGATCAAGCTTCCAGCTTGGCCTGGCTGGGGTGTGATCTTGGGAAAGTCCCTTCTCCTTGGCTCAGGGGTCCTCTGTCAACCATCCAAGGCAGTGACTGGTCCTGGGAAGGGAACTGAGGAGAGCGATGGTGGGTCTCGAACCCAGGGAGGGTCACCTTTCCCCACTAGGTCTGGACTGAGCTGAGCTGGCCTCTGTCTATGGGGAGAGGAGAAGCCAGGCAGAAAACGCTCTCTAAGGGACCTTCTGCGTGTGTGCTGAGTCTGTAGATTCAGAGAAGCCACATCCCATAGCAGGTTACTACGCGTGCATTTTCCCTTCTGTTATCCTCGGACCTTCTGCGGAGCCTTAGTAAACATCCCAGACTGGTCCCCGATGTGCTGCAGGAAATGACAAAAGAGTCTCATCTCTGCTTGGGACAGAGTGGCAAGGTGGGGCCCTGTTTTTGCTGAAGCCCCCTCCGTGGTATGAGCACGGGCAGGAAGGAGGAAGCCTGGCACCCCACAGCAGGCGTGAGGTGAAGGAGTTTGCACAAGGGACTCCAGGGAAGCTGGTGGTGGGTGTGGGCTGGGGGGACGCCCTGAGTGGCACAATGGGGGCATTTTGAGGCGGGGGAGGCTTTTGTGAGGGTAGGTAGTGGCTGACGGTCCAAGTTACTGCCATTTAAGAATTCCTGCGAATGGGGGGGCACCCAGGTGGCTCAGTTGGTTAAGCGTCTGCCTATTGATTTCAGCTCAGGTCATGATCTCACAGTTCGTGGGATGGAACCCTGAGCTGGGCTTTGTGCTGACAGCATAGAGCCAGTTTAGGATTATCTCTCTCCCTCTTTCTCTCTCTCTCTCTGCCCTTCTCCTGCTCTCTCAATAAACAAATAAACATTAAAAAAAAAAACAAAAAGAATTCCTGGGAGGGTGACCTCCTTTTGCAGTCCAGCTGAG
The DNA here is from genome assembly GCF_018350175.1 of Felis catus. NCBI lineage: Eukaryota > Metazoa > Chordata > Mammalia > Carnivora > Felidae > Felis > Felis catus. The sequence continues at coordinate 28,253,970 of NC_058375.1, forward strand.
GAGGTGGGGACATTGTGGCAGCAGAGGGAAGGGATATTAAGTGGCTCCTTCAGTCTGGGAGGGGAGGGGAGGGGACACTTTCCAGAGGGGCCGCTGTCTGAGTGGATCTCAAAGGGCACACCAGGGAACGTCTTTGTTCAGACCCCTTTGTGTCTCAAACTATTTCCTTAGGGCAAATTCCAAGAAGTGAAATTTCCGTGCCAAAGCATAGGGGCATCAAATTCTTGCCTGTAGTAACAGAATGCCCTTCCGGCTGGTGTATCTAGACTAAACAAGTGTGGGCGGGCGGTGTAGTAACTCACCTCAGTGCAAAAGCCCAGAGGGTAGACATGGCTTCCGTCACGGTGCCGTCCGGGACTCAGTCCATGTCACTGGGGGCTCGTTCTCTCTCCCTTTGCCTCTAGCTCAGCTCTCTCCCGGGACCAGCCCTGAAACTCCGGCTCGTATCCCGCCGGCTCAGCCATTGGCACAAAACGAGAATGTCTCTTTCCTTTTCGGTCCTCGCAAGTCCTGGGCTGAGTCTCATTGGTGTCCCTGAATCAGACACAAAAGGCGGGGACATGACACAGTGTCTCAGTTGCCCCGAGTCTTGGGTGGCGCGCCTATTCCTGGGAGCTGGAGGTATTGTCCACCCAAACCCAGAGTGGACCCAGAGTGAGAGAAGGGGGCTTCCCAAAGACAAGTCGGGATCCTATTACCAAAAGATAACAGGAAAAGATTACAGCAAGCCCCACAGGTGTCCACCACGAGCAGGGACATTGCTAACCCTCTCAATATTTCGTCAAAATTTATTTTAAGCAATCCCTCAATGGCCGTGGAGAAACCGTTGGAGCAGAGGACCAAGGAAGGCCGGGAATCCTGGAGAGAATCCTTTGCTCCACGTGGATGGAAAACCACTGCATGGCAGGAGTGTGGCCAGACATCCTTCTCACTACCGGCAGAGAACCTCCATCAGAGTCAGGGGGTCACAGTGGGCCTTGGTGGGGAGGGGCAGGGGGGCTTGCAGGGAAGGTGGGGCTTGAGACTTGAAGGAAGACGGATAAGACGGGAGGGGAGCTGTTTGGAGGGAGCTGAGCAAAGCCCTGGAGACCGGGAGAAAAAATGCACAGTAACTCCAGGTGGCTGAGTGTGGCTGAAGGCTCGAGGGGTCGAGACAAAGGGAAAGAATGGGGAGGGAGGGCCTTGCCAAGGGGCTTGGACTTGACCTGGGGCCACGGGAAGGCAGTCAAGACTCCGAGCCGGAGAGTGAATCTCGCAGACGTGTGTCAGCCTGCTCAGGCTGCCACGACAAACCAGCCCAGCTGTTTAAACAGCGGAGAGTTTCGTGCAGTTCTGGAGACTGGGAAGTTCAACATCAGGGTGCAGCCAATGCGGGTTCTGATGAGAGCCTTCTTCCTGGCTCGCCTAGGTGTGGGCACCTAGGTGTGGGCACAAGGAGACAGAGGTCTCTCTCTCACGTTCTTGTAAGGCCACTAATCCCATCGTGGGGGCCCCACCCTAATCTACTCCTAATTACCTCCCACAAGCCCCGCCGTCAAATACCGTCACGGTGCGGGGAGCGGGGGCTTCGACATCTGAATTTTAGGGGAACACAAACATTCAGTCCATAACAGATGGTTGGGGCAGGCGTGGAGGGACTGGTGTCCTGTGGAAGCTGAAGGGGTAATACAGGGTCACACCCCTGAATTCCCCCACTTTCCCCCTCCTGTGTCTGTCCTGTCCCCACCCCCTCCCACTCTTCCTCCCCCCCTCTCTCATTTTCCCTCTTCCCTTTGTCTCCTTGGAGGACGGGGGAGCTGCCTTCCCAGAAATAGAAGTTTATGGGGAAGTTTATCCTTGGCGTGAGAGACATTTGCCTCACTCCAGAAAACCCCCGGTAAAATAAATCTAATTAAATCTGTTACTGTTCACAGAGACTAGTTTTGTGGGCAATTGACCTGTTTTATTTATTATGTAAACCATCATGAAACCCAAGCTCCATATTATTTATGCTAATGGAAGGGAATAGGTAATAAATCCCGCCTGAGGATGTGGGCAGACCAGATGGTGTGGTGGCATTTTGATGGCTGGTGCCGGAGGAACCCGTGCCAGACGTCACTCCCCACCCCGGGAGAAGGGTTGGGGGTGCCGGGAGGGGGTGGCACGGAGTCCTAGGGGCAACCTCACCCTCAGCAAATTGCGAAGTGCTAATGAGAACGGGGTGGGGGGGGGGCTTTCTGGGTCATCTCCCTCTCGGAGGAAACTCCAATCTGTGTTATATCCCTTGGGGAGGTGGGACTAAAAATAGACGGTTCTCCTCCTGTGTGCCGCGTCCCAGGGCAGGCACCGCCATCTACACGATCGCATTGGATTTTCACAATAGCCCTGAGAAGTAGGTCTTATTTGCCCCATTTTATAGGCAAGAAGAAGAACGCCTAGTCTGGGAACCGGGGTTTGAGCCCGATGTGTTTGGCCCTAAGCCTTCGGTCTTTCTGGGGTGCATGAGGATAAAATAGATCCAGGGAGGGAGGCAAGGCATGAACCAAGAGAGGAGAGAGGAAGAGGTACTCTCTTCTGCCTCTGAGCTCAAGCTGGCCCTAGATCTTCAGGGGAGACGGGAGTCGGGGAGGTATGCGGGGATAAGTGCAGGGACGGTCCACGAGCAAGTAGGAGAGGAGAACAAGGGCAGCTGCCTCTTAGAGAAAATGAAAAGCAGGGAACTTGTTTGCAGCTGAAAGCTGCATCATCTGTTTGAAGAAAGGAAGAAAGGAACAGGATTCAGGAGGCAACGGAGAAGGCTCCGGGTTTACAGGAGCCTTGCAAGTAAGCGGAATTGGCTACCAGCCCACAGCCGCTCCTCCCCAGTCTGTGCCTCCCCCTGTAGGCAACACCAGGCAGACACAGCGCTCTCTCCTGCACGGCGTCATACAAATTCTTGTTTTCCTTGCTTGTTGTGTGGGGAAAGGGGCCCAAAGAGAGGAGCTGCATCCCCAGAGTGGTTTGGTTTATTTTCAAACAGATAAGGCACGATCAGAGGGATACAGAGGGGGAATGAAATCAGAGAACAAAGACATTGGGTTTACCGTGGGGGCAGTGGGAGGGGTTTCGACTAGCCGCGGGAACTTGAACCAGTCACTTAGTGTGTGTGAGCTTCTGTCTTCTCAGGGGACAGCAGTGCCCACCTCCAATGTTGTCGATGAGGACCGAACAGGACAAGACGCATGGCAGCATGGTGCTCCGCACGGGCGAGGTGCTCTCTGAGGTGGGTCTCGGGGAGGCACACTCTGAAATGGGGAGTTGTATGCGGGGAGTTCAGTTGGGGCTGTGGGGAGGAAGGACCCTGGACTGGGCAGAAGAAGGAGCTGGGGAGTGATGCGCTTGCAACAAGGCCTTGGCTCGCAGGGAGCTACGATAGACTCGCCCAGGATCTACAGGGTTCCCAGGTTACAGGACTAAAACTGAAAAAGTCCTAGGTGAACTGGGACACACGGGTCATCCTATGTCACTGAGTTGTCCTGCCTCTGTGGCACAGGGGCTGGACCTTTGTATCTCAGTGGATGAAGGCTATCTCCAAGGAGGGGACTTAACTGTGGGCAAGGTGACTCCCTTTGGCTGAGATCAGTTTCTGGAGAGGGACTTGGCTGTGAGCCATTTATCCGTTTATCCGTTTCGTTTATCTAAAGGTTTATCTGTTTCGTTTCTCTTTTCAAAGGACCAGCTCCTGGTTTCATTCATCTGTTCTATAGTTTTTTTAAATCTCGATTTCATTTATTTCTGCTCTGATCATTATTGCTTCCTTCCTTCTCCTGGCTTTGCTCTTCTGATTGCTCTTCTTTTTCCAGCTTTTAGGTGTAAGGTCAGGTTGTTTGAGATTTCTTTATTTTGTTTCTTGAGGTAGGCTTGTATTGCTATAATCTTCCCTCTCAAGACGGCTTTTGCTGCATCCCAAAGATTTTGGACTACTGTGTTTTCATTTTCGTTTGTCTCCATATATTTTATTTTTTGATTTCCTCTTTGATTTCTTGGTTAGCTCGTTCACTGTTTAGCAGCGTGTTATTTAACCTCCATGTATTCGTGTTCTTTCTGTGTTTTTTCCCTTACGATTGATTTCCAGTTTAATATTGTTGCAGTCAGAAAAGGTACATGATATGATTTTGATCTTTTTTAATTTATTGAGATTTGTTTTGTGGCCTAACATATGATCTATTCTGGAGAATGTTCCATGTGCACTTGAAAAAGAATGAGTGTTCCGCTGTTTTGGGATGGAATGTTCTGAATGTGTCTGTTATGTCCATCTTGTCCAGTGTGTCATTCAAAGCCACTGTTGCCTTGTTGATTTTCTGTCTGGATGATCTGCCCATTGCTGTCAATGGGGTGAGCCACTGCCACCTTTAAGAGCTCAGGAGGGCTCCTCCAGACCCAAGCAGGCTCCGTGCTGACAGCAGAGAGCCTGACATGGGGCTCGAACTCTCTGAAGTTGGACACTTAACCGACTGAGCCACCCAGGTGCCCCGGGATTAGCAGATTTAAAACAAAATTGTTTTTCAATGTTTATTTATTTCTGAGAGAAAGGGAGAGAGAGCACGAGCAGGGGAGGGGCAGACAGAGAGGGAGACACAGAATCTGAAGCAGGCTCCAGCACAGAGCCCGATGCGGGGCTCGAACCCATGACCCACAAGATCATGACCCGAGCTGAAGCCGGAGCTTAAACGACTGAGCCACCCAGATGCCCCAGCAGATTTTTTAAGCTGGAGATTCTTTTGCTTTTCTCGTGGTGATTATTTTTTCCTTCCTCTAGTCTGGGAGTCCCAGACTATCTTCAACTCGGATAATTAAAATAATTAAAAATTAGTAACAGTTGACATTTGTAGAGAACTTTCTAGTTAGTGTCCAGGCACTGTTCTAAGTGCTCTACATGTAACAAATCAGTTTATCCTTCCAACCATCCCAGGGGTAGGTACAGTGATCACTCTATACCATTGCAGAAACTGAAGCCCAGAGAGGTTAAGAATCTGCTAAAGGTCACAGTAAAATGAAGGCAATAAAATAAGGATACAAACCCAAATAGTTTGCTTCCAGAACTTGTGTTCTTACCCACTGAGCAATGACACCACTAGACTGGGATTGCCATATAAATTCAGACTTAGTCTGTTCCTGCTGGCAGTGCTGTTCCTGCAACCTTTAATAGTAATATTATTTTTAGGGGCGCCTGCGTGGCTCAGTCAGTTAAGTGTCTGACTTCAGCTCAGGTCATGATCTCACGGTTCATGGGTTTGAGCCCCGCGTCAGGCTCTGTGCTGACAGCTCAGAGCCTGGAGCCTGCTTCCGATTCTGTGTCTCCCTCTCTCTCTGCCCCTCCCCAACTCGCGCTCCGTCTCTCAAGAAATGAATAAACGTTAAAAACAATTTAAAAAAATACTATTATTTAAAAAATATAAGGGGTGCAATTTGCGGGGACTAACCCTGTTATCAGACATCACGCTAACTGCTTCGCCCTTGTCACCTCTTTGATTATTTTCACAATCCTATGAAGTAGTCATTCTTATTATCCTCATTCCATAGATGACTGTCACTTACCCAAGGTCACAAAACTGCTGGGTTACTTACTACAGAAGTAAGTTCTGGTTGCTTACTTCTGGGTAAAAGACTCTCACAAAATTGGTGGATTAAAAGAGCCACTTTTTTTTTTTTTTTTTTGTATCTGACTATTTTGTGGGTGAGGCGCTCAGGCAGGCTTCAGCTGGGTGATTCTTCTGCTCCACGTGGCATGGACTGGAGTCCCTTGAAGGCATTCAACTGATTGCTGGGCTGGGCTAGAGGGTCCAAGGTGGTTTCTCTCATTTGTCTGATGTGTTGGGAGGCTCAGCTGGACCCCTCTCCTGGCCCTAAAGCCCCCCTGGCCCCTCCACACAGCCAGGTGCACCCCTTATGTGGCAGCTTGGGCTCAAGAATAAGTGTTCCAGGAGGCAGGAAGTGGAAGCCGCCCAAGGCCTGGGCCTGGAAACTTCCGATGTTCTCCATTGGTCAGATCCCTCGCAGCTCACCCAGATGCCAGGGGGAGGGGACTTGGACACCCCCATGGGAGGCGGGCCAGAGAATTTCCTGCCACCTAAATCTCCCACGGGGAGTGAGTCTGTCTATCTCCCACATCTTCCTGCCTTCCTTATCTTGCTTCTCCTTTCCCTGTGATTCCCTCACTTTAGGACACTGGTCGGCCAGCAGACTCTCCTCGGCCTCCAGACCTCTGAGAGTGGCCTCCAGGATAGGGCTGTTCGGCTGGGGGGCAGAGCCAGCCTGGGTCAGTGCTGCTGCTGGCTTGGGAAACTCCACTCCGGTCAGGTCCTCGTCATCCCCGTCTGCCTCAGGCTAAAGTCCTGCAAGACCCGAGGTGCCTACTCTGCACCTCCCCCCCCCCCCGCACCCCCACCTTGTACTTTGGCCAGCCGCACTTCCTTTTACCTGGGAGGCTCTAGGGCTTGGGGCGACTGTGGCCGTCTTAAAACCATGAGAAGCCTGGGAGGGGAGCTGCTCAGGAGAAAGCGGGGGGGGGGGGGGGAGATGCATAGAAAGCAGGGGAGGAGAGTGGAGAAAGAGGGGGAAAGAGGATGCGAGGAGAAGGGGAGGGGAGGGGGAAGTTGAAGGAGAGGGGAGAGAGAGGGAGACGGGGAGAGAGAGAACCAGGACAACTGTCTGAGATCTGGATCAAGTCATACCTGAAACTTTACCAGATTCATCCCCCTCCTCAGCCACACGAACCGGTGTATTCCCTTATGCGTTTAAGCCAGTTTCGGCTGGAGTTTCTGTCATTTGCGACAAAAGAGCCCCAGTGATGGTGGGTTTGCAGAGGATTAGCTTGGATATTCAGGCCTGCGTAATGGTAATGCCTCTCTCCTCTGGGGAAAGAGCATAGAATTTGTCTGGGCTGGAAAGCCCCAGCTCTGCCCTGTAGAAATGGGAACCCGAGGTCCAGAGAGGCAAGATCACACAAAAAGGGACTGAGGTCTCTGCACTTCAGTCCAGTGGTCCTTCTACCACCGGAGATGCCTCAGCAGGGATGAGATTTCAGGGCTAGGGCTGGTCGGCGCAGGAGGCTGGAGAGCCACAAGGCTGAGCCCTGATGATGTGGGGTGGACACCACATTTGCTTGTTTAACTCACTGTAGTCCAGCCACACTGGCCTGCTCAGTTTTTGGAGTGCGCCACCAGATTTTGTATCAGGGCCTTTGCACATGCTGTTCCATCTGTGGGGAAAGCCCTTTCTACCCTCCCCTTTTTGCTTTGCTCGCTCTCATTTTTCAGGCTTAAATATCACTTGCTCAGGGAAAGTGATCTGAGACCATGAGAGCAGGAGACGGGCAGGGGTCACACCGTGGTCTAGGCAGGTATGATGGCTGCTGGGGCTGGGATAACAGCAGCAGCGGTTGGATTCTGGATACGGTTTCGAGGTAGAGCCGGCAGGATTTGCCAACAAACTGGACACGGGGCGTGAGAAAAGCAGGCAGTGGTTTTGGCCTGAGCAACTGGGTAATGCCAATGAGATGAAGAAGGCTTAGGAAGACAGGTTTTCGGGGAAGCCGGGGGTTATATAAAATTTGGAACGCCTCTCGGGCAAACGGGGAGGTCCAGTAGGCAGTTACATATATGCGTTTGAAGTTCAAGGATGGGGTTAGCTCTGGACACATGCATTTGGGTGCCCTAAGTTTACAGAAGGCATCTAGGGCCACGTCCTTGGGTGAGATTGCCGAGGGAGAGAGGGTGGAGAGAGGAGAGGAAAGGTCCAAGGTCCGAGCCCTGGGACCCACCAGCGTTGAAGGTCAGGACTAGCGGGGGCGTGTGATAGTTTCCCGGGTGCCTTAAAACAACAGAAACATTCTCTCATGGGCACAAGTCCAAAGTCAGGATGTCTGCAGGGCCGAGCTCCTCCCAGATGGTCTGTTGGGAGAATCGTCGCTTGCCTCTGGGGGCTCAGGCGTTCCTTGGCTTAAGGCTGCTTGGTCCCATGTCTACCTCCCTCTTCATGGGGCCTTCCCTCTTCCTGCCCTGTGTCTCCCATTCCGTCTCTCCTCAGGACACTTCCTGGATTTAGGGCCCATTGGATAATCCAGGATTATCTCCTCTCGCGATCCTTACTTTCATCTGCAAAGACCCTGTTTCCAAGTAAGTTCACATTCACAGCTTCTGGAAGGTGGACACATCTTTCGGGGGGCCGCCCTTCAACCTACCCCAGGGGCATGAGCAGAGGGATAGAGGTGGCCAGAGAGGGGAAACGAAGCGAGAGTGACTTCTGAGAAGCAAGCAGAGAAGATTTGCGGGGGAAAGAGGGAATGACTGACTGGGTCCGGCGCTGCAGAGGGGTCAGGATGAAGCCTCGGAACTGACCAGTAGCTTTGGCCCGTGGAGGTCACCCAGGGCCCATTATATGCTCATAAAGCAGCCTTCACTGTCCCTTGGTCCCACGCCCAGAACTACAGAGTTATTTGTAGATGCCTACCTCCCCTACCAGACTGAGACTTCCAGAGGGGCAGGAACTATGTCTATCTTGAACAGTCCTGGATTCTCAGGGCCTCCTTCAAGGCCTGGCACATGACAGAGGCTCTGTAACATTTTTAATGGATGCCAGAGGTGGAGGCTGGGAAGGCCTGCGGGCTGACACCCCAACCGAGAGCAGAGTAGGCGAGGCCAGCCGGCCATTTTGCACAACGTCTGCCCGTTTTCAAGCGATCTGACCTTCAGGACCTGCTCCCAGGGTGCTGACAGTCAAGGGTAACAGACCTCAAGGAATAGTCAAGAGCATCTGGGGATCCCCAGGGACCCTCAGACCATGGGTTTCCAAACTCTCCTGGAGCAAGCCTAGGGCTGCTAAGGTGTGAGCTGCCTCTCCAGGGTGAGGGTAGAGACAAGTACAGTCTCCCTGGGCCCCAGGGCAGGGTGTGAGACGGAGGGATGGGGCTGGAGGGAGCTGGAAGGCTCCACGGAGCCAGCTGCTGGCCAGGCCTGGCCTGGGGAGGGGGGCGGGGAGGGGAGCAGGCGAGTAGGAGGGCTCTGGGCTCTTCCTCTTGCTGGATGGAAATTCACCCCAAATCCTTCCCTCACATCTGGGGCGTGCTGCCCACCCTCTTCAGCCCGGGTGCCAAATGCTAATCCTGGTCTGGGCCTCGGTAAGCTGCTGTTTAAATAGTCAGAGATTAGTTTTCAAATTGACAAATAAAGCCCATCTGGAGTGCTTGGAGCCGGCCCCTCCAGGGCTTGGCTGAGCAAACTCAGTTTAATTATCGGGTGCTCAGCCAGCAGGGGTGGGGACAGTTTGGGGTGGGAGGGTGTGGTGGGGGTGGGTGGTAGCATCTTTTACGTTAGCTGCTGGCCTCTCGGAGGCAGCAGCCGGGTTCGCCTCTGTCTATCTGTCCTAGCCCCTTCTGTCACTGCCCTGGGCCCTCAAGGGTCAAAAGACAGGCGCGAGGTGGGAAGAACGCAAGACCTCGCCAGTTCGGCCGCGGGGACCACCCTGATGTCCCTTCCCTGGCCGTCCGCGTTCACCTGGGCCTGTGTGCACGCCTCTCGGCTCATCCGCTCACCCTTTCACGCATCTGTCAGAAGAGCACTGAACACCTACCGCTCGCCAGGCTCTGTTCTGGGCACAGAAGAGGGGAAGGCTCTGCCTCCTGGAGTTTTAGTCTAGAGGAGGGCAACAGATACCGGCCAAGCGATCACACAGACGAGTATTCAGTCGTGGCCTGTGGGATGTGCTCGGAGAGAGGCGGGCGGCGTTGGGGCTCGCTGCCGTCGGCAGGGGTGAGGCGAGGCTCCCGAGGAAATGGCATTGGAGCTGAGACTTGAAGGGCCGTGGGGAGTCAGCCAGGTGAGGGGGATGAGTGTGAGCGTGCCCCGGGGGCCCGTGGTGTTCCAAACACTGGGCGCCCAGGCCCCCAGGGGAGGGAGCACCACATCCTCGTGCTCCTGAAAGAAGGCCCATGTGTCCGCGGATGGGGAGTGACTCAGGCCAAGAGGAGGTGGGAACAGGAAGCGGGGCGGCCACCCCAGTCTCTGGTCCAAAAAGCTGGGGGACGCTTGCGGGCTTCAGGCAGGTGCACGGGGCTTACACCTTTAAAAGATGGTGCCGGCTGCAGTGTGGACACCTCCCTCCCGGCTGCCTGGGATGCCGCCCCACCCACTTTACCCTGGGGTGGGGAGAGCTCATTTAGAGCCAGCTTGGCTCTCCCCTCCCCCTGTCTTCACCCACCACAGAGGCTGCAGGCTGCTGTTTCTTGCCACGTCTACGCTCCCTTTGGACTTGGTCTGTCTTTTCAGTGCCCACCTCTGTGGGAGATAAATGAAGAAGGAATGAATGAACAACGGAAGGAAGGAAGGAAGGGAGGGAGGGAGGAAAGAAGGAAGTCTTGGCTCTACAATGAGTAAAGACAGTTCCAACCAAGCTCGGGCCCTCAGGTTTGCCCACTCTTCCCTTTCTTCACTCACGGACCCTGCACAGACATCTGTCATCTCCCCCAGCCCCTGGGAAGTGGTGGCCTGGCAAGCGTTTACCAGTGGGCTCTTCAGAGGGGGGGAAAGAAGGTCTGATTGGTGGCATCTGCTGATTTCCGGAAACGTGCCCACCACGGCCAGCTTCGCTGGAAGCGGAGTCAGGAGGGATGCCCGCTGCCAGCGCTCAGAAGCTGTATGAACCGCTCCCTCCCGCTACTGTCACGGGAACCTGGGCACGCAGTCTGATCCGGCCCAGCTGAGCCTCAGGCTGATGTCTTCCGGGCCCAACGGGGAACTTGGCTCTTCTGACTCCCCCTGGCGAGGCCGAACCCTGTGCCCGGCTGCTCCCCCTTCCCTGCTCAGCTGGCAGTGGGGGGCTCCCCATTTAAGATCTGCATGTCCCGGCTCAGACTCATTCCCCTTTGACATCCGGAACTAGGACCCAGGGCTCTGCGTGGCAGGAAGGCTGGAACTTGGGGGACACAGTCCTTGAAGCCCCTGTTTGTCCTTCTCCCGAGTTTGCTCCAAGTCCCGGCGGGCAAGACGGTGGCTGGGGTTTGCTGGGGGCTCTTACTCACCGGCGTCTCCTTGCAAACAGCCCTGGGGAGCCCAGCCAAGATCCAGGCTGGGCCTGGACATACACACACGTGCCCAGTTGACCAGCACTCTGCCATCCTTCAGGACACAGAGGGGAGGTGGCCCATGAGCTGGGAAGATGGCAGTCGGCACGACAGAAGTGGGGCCAGGCTGGGCGGAGGCCAGGGCTCCCTGACGGGTTTGCTTTCTGCCTGGTGATTACCCATTACCTCCCGTCAGTGCCTGATAAACCGTTATCATGGAATTATCCGCCGCAGGCTCCGGCATCGGTATGAAATCCATTACTGTCCGTCAAGCCCTGTGGCTAATGGGAAAAACCCGGCAGCTGCCCGGTGTGCCAGGCGGGGCTCGGACAGATCCGTTATCTGTCTATTACTTCAGCAATCACACCTCGTAATGGAATCTTGGACGGGAAATGACAAGAAGTCCCAGGATGTGTCATTCTGAAGGGCGGCCGGTGGGCGGGGCTGCCTGGCTGGCTCTGGAGGGAGGAGTGTGGCAGGGAGGTGACCCGAGGCGTCAGCCCTAGTGCCAGCCCCTGAGCTGGGAGGAAGCCCTTGTGGCTCAGAGCAGGGGCGCATTACAGAGATACAGAGCCAGCTAAACATGTCGGATAGAAGGCTGGACGGACAGACAGACGAACAGACCGGGGGGGTGGGGGTCGGAGGCTGAATCCTAACACGCTGGAGTCTGTGCTTCATTCTGTCCCTATTAGCCCCCCTCTGCCTGGACTGAGTGCCACCCTGGCCCACGTTCAGGGATCAAGCTCTATGGCAGCTGGCAGGAATGTGGCACCGGAATCAGACAGGTGGGTCTGAAGCCCAGTTCTAGCACTTTCCGGCAGCACAGCCTCAGGCAGCTGACCACTGCCCTCTGCCTCAGTCCCCTTACCTATAAAATGGGGCCAATAGTAAAGTATTGGCAGCTGGGTGATATTCTGTGTGCTGGGTGACCGGGGGTCATCCCCCTTCTTGTCCCTCCCCGGGTATGACAGCCAGCAATGGCCGCGGCATATCCTCGTTAAGCGCGCCGACTTTAGAACCAGCCAGAGTTGAAGTCCGGGATCCTGTAACCTGACCGTAGGCCCGACACTTCATTCATCCACTTCTCCCTTACCTCATCTGTGGAGTGGTCCTAACGGTAAGTACCTTGCAGTGCAGGAGATGGGACTGTGAGAGACACCATCACTTGTAAGACCTCATTTCCTCTTCTCCCCCTGCTCACGCTGAGCCAGCCACTCTGGCCTCCCTAGTCCTCAAACACACCAAGTTCACTCCTACCTCAGGGCCTTCGCACTTGCTGTTTTCTCTGCCTAGAATGTTCACTCCTACCTCAGGGCCTTTGCACTTGCTGTTTTCTCTGCCTAGAATGCCCTTCCCCAGATCTCCTTCGGCCGATGCAGAGCTTCACCACGTGTCACCATCTCCGTGAAGCTTTTCCCAGCCACCTGATCTCAAATGACAACCTCTCCCTGCGCCCATTCCCCACCCGCCTGTCTACTTTGTTTTCCTCCCCATCACCTGCCACCACCTGACAGCCTATGTATTCGCAAGAGCTGATTGCTCCCTCCCTCTAGAATGGAATCTGCCTGAGGGCAGGGAGTTTTGTCTCGCCAGCACCCAGGGGAGCAGCTGGTCCAAAGGCCTTCACTAAATGTAAATACGAATGAATGAGTGATGGATATAAACACACAGCTCGCAGGGAGATGTTGGAACTTCCACACTCTTGGTGACCCTGCTTTGTTCACGTGTGTCCTAACTTTTTCCTCCCTCCCCCTGGCCCTTCCTCTTTCTCTGTCCCCGTAGAGTCCGTCGTCCACACAGCAGTTGGGGTGGATTTCTTAAAATACGAATCAAGGTATACATTTTCCCCTAATTAAAAGCCTCCCGTGGACTCCCATTGTAACTAGGATAGATTCCAGCCCCTTCCAGGCCCTTCATGCTCTAACCCTGGCAACCTCCCAAGTCTTCCTTCTCGCTCGGGCACGCTGTCCTGCCTGCACCCTCTGCCTGGACCGCTCTTCCTCCAGTTCCCTCCATGGCTGGCTCTTTCCCATCACCGGCTTCCTGTGCAGGGAGCTATTTCCTAGACACCCAGTCCAATCCCTTCTTTTCTTCATGGACTTACCGCTAATTGGAGTTCTCTTTATTTATTTGCTTCATAAAATAGTCGCTCCCCCACCAGAATGTAAGTCCCTCCAGGGGAGGGGCTGATTTATCTAGTTCTCTGCTGGAACCCCAGTGCTCAGTATGTGTTAGGTTATGGAAAGAAAGAAAGGATGAAAGAAAGGAAGCTAAAGAGGCTGGAAGGGCGGGGGGAGGCCTCCTGATGACTTTGCATCTGACTCTCATCTTCGTCTTCTGCAAGTTCTGCTACCGTCCTGGGGGCTCAGCGGCCACATGGACAAGCAGTCTAGCACCTGGCCTCTGTCATAGGGGCTGTGCCTCGGGTCCTCTCATTGCTCAAAGCAGATGCAGTTAAGGCGCGCCTGGGTGGCTCAGTGGGTTAAGCGTTCGACTTTGGCTCAGGTCACCACCTCCCAGTCCGTGAGTTCGAGCCCCGCGTCGGGCTCTGTGCTGACAGCTCAGAGCCTGGAGCCTGCTTCGGATTCTGTGTCTCCCTCTCTCTCTGCCCCTCCCCTGCCCCTGCTCACACTCTATCTGTCTCTCTGTCTCTCAAAAATAAATAAACATTAAAAAAAAAAAAACAACAAAGCAGATGCAGTCATATCTGCTCTACCCCGTGTCTTTCTACAGCCTCCTAGTCTTTTGGTGTCCTTTTCAGTAAGTCAGTGGAATTAGCTGTGTGATCCCGGGGAAGTCACTTGCCCTCTCTGAGCTCCTTTTCCTTACCTCTGGAATGGATCTACTGATCCCTGCCCTGCAGAGCAAGGCAGGAGCGAACATGTGAATGAGCACAAAGTGTTTCTCCCAGTGCCTGCACTGGCTCCTGCCCCCAGCCGGGCTGCAGGTGCACACTCCACAGGTCCAAGGGGGTGTGACCCAGCGGGCTGGCTCAGGCCCAGCAGAGAAGGCACAAAAGTGCTTGACGGAAAAGGGAAGCCCAATACCAGGTCGGGGCAGGGCCAGCAGGGCAGATCAGAGTGCGGGTGCTTGAGACCACGAGCACGGTGCTTGGACTGAGCGCCCAGGGCAGTGGTTTGAGGCTTGCACTGTGATTCTCCTCCCACGTTACAGATGAGGGAACTGAGACCCAAGAGGTTAAGGAAGTGGTGTAGGGCTGTGGGGAGCCGAGCTGGGAACCCAGGAGGCGTGGCTCCAGAACCTGGACCCTTAGCCGCGTCCTGTTCACGTGGCACACAGGCACACCGGGGGGCCCCCCCACGCGTGCACACCCAGACCCAAGCACATGCTCGCACCTGCCCACTCGCGAGAATTCCTTTGGCCCCAACTCGCCCCCCTCCTCCATATCCCTGAAGTGTCACGCTGGGTGAATTCGCGGAAGCAGAGCAGGGACTGTGCGTGAGGAGCAGCAGGGGAGCACTAAGCAGCCCACCGGCTCCGCCAGGCCCCACGGAGACTCCGAAACCCAATTAGCAGTTTTATTAAGGACAATTGGATTAGACACGTCTGCAGCCAGCGTTTGCTTGGCTTGAGCTGGGGGGAGTTTATTCATTTTTCATTAGCGTGTCTGCTCCCTGTTCCACTGTCGGTCCTTGGAGCTGGCTGGCTGGACACCCGCCCTGGCTGCCTCTCTCCTCTCACCTCACCTCACCTCACCTCCTCTCCTGCCTCCCACTTTCCCCACTGCTCCTCTCCAGCTCCCCAGGACAGCATCTTGCCTCCCTGGGCCCCCAACCAGCAGAGAGGGCTCCCGGCCAGTCTGGGGCTGGACCCAGGACAGGGGAGCCTGCGGGACTGAACTCTCTCCACTGTCCCCAGGCCTCCTCCATTACCCTTGAAGCAGAGAGGGGACTTCACACGCTGGGGCCCCTGCTCCCTGCAGGGAAATGTGCCGTGCACATGACCACGTCTCCTGTATTGTTCCCTCTGGGCTGTCGTACTTGCTGATCCTTCTGCCTGGAGGCTTCTTCCCCACCTCTTTGCACGGCTCCTTCTTACCTTTCAGGTCTAAGCTCATATGTCACCTCTTCAGGGAGACCCTCCCTGACAACCCTACCTCAAGTGACCTCCCCAGGTTGTTTTTCTCGGATAAGTAAAATAATCCTCATGACAAGCCTGTAATGGTCATTCTCATCCCCATTCAACTGCTTGGGAAACAGAGGCACAGAGAGGTTAAGTAACTTCCCAAGGTCACACAGGAGGTTGGTGGTGGAACCGGGTGCGAACCTGAGTTCGGTGACGGCAGAGGTATTACCCTTTCCCCGCCCTTCCCGCGGACTCTCTTCTTAGTGAACGAAGGGTCCTGGGGTGACACGTGCATACACAACGTCATTCCAGCCCGGCATGCTGGGGATCCCTGGGGGATGGGGGAGTAGGCCAGCCGCCTCGCCTCTGTGCACCTAGCCTGTCAACCGCTCCAAAGCAGAGGTCAGGCAGGCTGTGGCCCCAGGTCCAGGAGGGGCAGCCACAGGCTGCGCGCCAGGAGGCTTGACCTCATCCGGCAGCAGTATATTCCCTCCCGCTGCAGATATTAATTTGGGGGTTTATAGAAAAATCCATACGATGTGAGTTATCCAGGGCGGCGGTCGCAGGGAGAGGCACAAAATCAATAGTGAGAGATTGTCGTATTCCGTGGCTTCTGTAAACGGGGCTGGCGGGCCACTCAGGGGTAGGTGCAGGCTGGCCGGCCCCGCACTGCTGTAGCCTGTGGCCCCCAGCCCTTGGATGGGGGGGGCTCGTCTCAGCGCCTGCTGGGGCTGATTTGTATTCTCCCTCGGCACTGTCAAAGGACTCGGTAAATATTTATTAACACTTCTCCGCGGGCAAGAGCGCCTCCTTGGCTCCCTCCTCTCCCTTGGCTGGGCCACTTGACTCCATTTGTAAGCTCAGTCCTGCTCCTGGCCACGTCGTAGCTGGGATCAGACATTCTAGAGCAGCGCTGTCCAACAGATATATGAGCCACAAAGGTCAGCCACGTGTGTAGTTTCAAATTTTCTGGTAGCTGTGTGGCAAAGGGTAAAAAGAAACAGACACAACTGAATTTGATACTATATTTCAGTTAGCTCGGTAGATCCCAGGTATCAGCATGTAATCCAAATTAAAAACCGGGAATGAGGCATTTTCAATTTTTTCTGTCACAGGAGGTCTTTGAACCTCGCCACGTTTCAAGCGCCCGAAAGTCACACGTGGCCACCGGGTTGGACGGCTCAGGTCTAGAGACCACTGAGTGGGATTCACGTCTGTGCCCAGTGCCAACAAAGAGCCAGGCCCAGGGAGGGTATGGGGGACTGAGCGGACAGTGGTCATTACGTTGTCCGTCAGATATTTCCAGTTCTGGGCACAGGATAGGACGGGACTCGTCCAGCCCGTAAGGGTAGAGGCAGTCACGTGACTTGCTTTGGCCCGTGGAGCTGAGTGGATGTGGGACCCGTAATCTCCAGGCAGAAGCTTTAAGAGCCAGTGTGCAACTCGCCCTGCTTTCCTGTCCTCTGCTGCAGTGACCAACAATGCTCCAGATCACCGGTGGCTGCCCTGTCAACCTGAGCCTCAGAGTGAAAGGCCAAGGACCCAGATGATTTGTCAAGAGCCCCCCTGGCATGTGCAAGAAGTAGATTTTTGTGTTGAGGCCCTGACACCCTGGGGTTGTTCATTACTGCCTCGTGTCCTGGCCAGTCCTCGCTGGCACCGATGGATGGAGGTACGGAAGACTTCATTCGCCCATCACCCGGCAACGTTGAATGAGTGCTTCCTAAAGCCGAGGGCCTGGGGGTGCCACAGAGACGCAGTCAAGCAAGGACCCTGCCCTCCAAGGGGACCCAGGCATTAAAGAACAGCTTTCTCAGGTATGTGTCTGGTAAGAGTTGAGACGCACAATCTAAGAGGAATGTGAGAGGGGCGCCTGGGTGGCTCCGTCGGTTAAGCGTCTGACTTCGGCTCATGCCGTGATCCCACGGTTCGTGGGTTCGAGCCCCGCGTCGGGCTCTGTGCTGACAGATCAGAGCCTGGAGCCTGCTTTGGATTCTGTGTCTCCCTCTCTCTCTGCCCTTCCCTCACTCACGCTCTGTCCCTCTCTTTCTCTCAAAAATAAATAAATGGTAAAAAAAATTTAAGGAGAATGTGAGGAGCAATGAGACACTTTACCTGGGGAATCAGGAAGTCCCCGCGGAGCAAGAGATTCTTAAGCTGGGTGCCCGCAGTAGGGGGAAGGAGGCAGGTAAGGGGATCGGGGTGGAAGCATTTTGTTGGTCTTGGGAACAGCATGTGCGACCCTCCTGAGGTCTCAGGGAGAACCTTCCTCCCCTGCTAGGAAAGGGAGAGGAACCGTTTACCCCAGAGAGAGCAACCTTGTCCTTCTGTCCCCTGCTCCTTCCTCCCGGCTCCGATCGAGGGAGCAGGAGAAACTCCCGTGTTTGGGAGCCTGGAACTTGCTCCATTCGGCCCTTTCCCCTCTCACCGGACTCACACGGGAACCTGAGTCTGGACGTGGGAGGAAAGAAGGACCTATACGTCCTTCCCTCAAACCTCAGCGGTGTGTTTGACGAGATGGCCCAGTGCCAGGGGAGCAGGTAGAGGAGACAAGGGTAAAGGGGCGGGTGGACAGGGGTCAGATTCTGCTCAGCCTTGTAACCATGGTGAGGGTTTTCCAACATGATCATATTTGTGTTTTCAAACGTCCTTCAGGAAGGAGAATGGATTGGAGGAATCGGGAATCAGGAATCTGTGCTTCGGGGGGCTTGCGACAGGCGGGTGTCCGGGCAGGTGAGCGTGGTGACCTGGGCAGGGGGAGGCCGCGGGGATGGGGAGAGGTGGTGAGCTTGAGTGTGGTATCGGGAGGTAGAATCAACAGGACTTGTTGGTGGACGGGGTGTAGGGGGGCACAGATGAGTCCCAAAAATGCAGGTTCAGTGCAGGCCGTTCGTCTTGATAGGCCACCCGTCTGTCTACAGATAGGCTCTTCTGTCTACACCGCCTTCTCTGTGTACTCAAGCTGGCGTTCTGACCCCCATTTGTCTCATCCCGGTGGGAGGAGAGGGTTGTCATTTATGCTTTCTGGAGCCTCAGTAGCATCCCCAAAAGCATCCTGTTAAAAATTAAAAAAAAAATTTTTTTTGAATATTTATTTTTGAGAGAGAGAGAGAGAGAGAGAGAGAGCAAGCATGAGCGGGGGAGGGACGGAGACAGAGAGGGAGACACAGAATCCGAAGCAGGGCTCCAGGCTCCGAGCGGTCGGCACAGAGCCCGACGCGGGGCTCGAACTCACGGACTGTGAGATCATGACCTGAGCTGAACGGACGCTTAACCGACTGAGCCACCCAGGCGCCCCAAAACTTTCAAAAAGGAAACAGATATGTATGTTTTTCAAGTCAGGGAGTTTTACAAAATGCTGGGTTCCAGATCTCGTGCCCAATGCCCTTGGCGCTTCACAGAAGACACCCCCCCGAATGCCAAGGATATTTTATCACGACGTGACAGGGCGCAGTAAGAGGTGCCTGAATGTGGTGAGGCCAGACATGTCACACAGCTTGCCACTCACGACCATGTGACCTTGGACTAAGCACCTAAACAGAAGAGCGGGACGTGGACTTTGCGTCACACAAACCTGGGGTTGGAGCGTGACTTCCCTATGCACGGTGTGATCTCGGAAAAATCGCTTAACCTCTCTGAGCCTCAGTTTCCCTATCTGTCAGATGAGAGCAAAAAGAGCTCCTCAGGGGGATCCCGGCACGCGGCTCGTGGGGCTAGGCGCGCCCTGTGATGGGTGGTGACCTTCGAGGGGGCAGATGGGTGGAGGTAACCCAGAGACACGGGCCACGGACCATTCTGGAGCCTTTAGACATGGGCTTGTCTTCCCCTCCCCTATCCTTTCTCTTCCTTATCTGCTTAGCATCCTTTCAAAAACTCACGCCACCACCCACCGCGGAGGCACAGGATACGTTCCGTGGAGAGTGACCCACCTCCACCTCTGTTACCGGATGATTTCAGGTCAACCTGTCTCGGTGTTTTTTGTTTTTTTTTTTAACTTTTTTATTCATTTTTGAGACAGAGAGAGACAAAGCATGAACGGGGGAAGGGCAGAGAGAGAGGGAGACACAGAATGGGAAGCAGATTCCAGGCTCCGAGCCATCAGCCCAGAGCCTGACGCGGGGCTCGAACTCACGGACCGCGGGATCGTGACCTGAGTCAAAGTCAGACGCTTAACCGACTGAGCCACCCGGGCGTCCCTGTCTCGACGTTTTGACACCACCCGATCGAACCTCTTTATTTGCTTGCAGCACTGTGGGTTTTTCTCACCAAGTGTTTACTGGGTATGTAAAATATAATCACAGCCTTATGAATATGAACTAGATTATTTTAATGACGGCAGGGTAATTTAAAACTTAAGGGCAATCACATTTCCCAGCCATCTTCTGGTGCTTTAAAAGCACGAGCGAGTGGTTTTGGAGAGCCGTGGTCTCGCACGTCTGCCCCTCAGCAGCATCCCTGCTCCAGCCCGGTGTTACAGTTATCTGATTATTGTAATTGATGACATTAGGAATAAGGAATGCGCACAGAATAATACGGGCGCCTGTCATGCCAGAGCGGTTTTATTCATTGTCAGAGAAGTTCATAAAGTTGAAAGAAGCATCCACGTGGGCGAGGGCAGCACAAAGCGTGTTTCGTCCTTTCTCAGTTTCTGAATAAGATGATTAATTCCTGAAGCCTATTTTAACGGACGAGTGAAGTAAGCCCTGTTCAGCCGCTCCCTCCTGCTTTGTACCCCAGGGAGTTACTAGCTGTCACCCGGCGTCTACGGGAAGCCCCTGCCCTGCTTGTCCACAGCCACCTCCGGGGCCCCTGCCTTTCTTTGTCCCCAGCCTCCAACTTCTGCGTTCCTTGTCTTTTTTTTTTTAATTAAAAAAATTTTTTTTAATGTTTATTTATTTTTTTTGAAAGAGAGAGAGAGAGAGAGGTACAGAGCACGAGTGGGGGAGGGACGGAGACAGAGAGGGAGACACAGAATCGGAAGCAGGCTCCAGGCTCCGAGCTGTCAGCACAGAGCCCAACACGGGGCTCGAACTCACAAGCGGTGAGATCATGACCTGAGCCGAAGTCGGACGCTCAACCGACTGAACCACCCAGGCGCCCTGTGTTCTTTGTTGATTCTGCCGTCACCTTGGTACCCTTGGGTTACCCTCTCCCCAGTTTGGCCTCAGAGCCAGCACCTTTTGGGTTTGACTGCTAATGACAGACACAGGGACCTAAAAGATCTAGAACCCCAGACTCTCTTTTCGGGGGGCAACTCGCATCTCCATAGATATCTGCTGACCGTTTTATAGTTAAATTAATACCCATTATTTATTGAATGTTGCCGTGTGTTGGTGGTGTTTAAATGTACATGGATTGGGGCGCCTGGGTGGCTCAGTCGGTTAAGAGTCCGACTTCGGCTCAGGTCATGATCTCACAGTTCGTGGTTCAAGCCCCACGTCGGGCTCTGTGCTGACAGCTTAGAGCCTGGATCCTGCTTTGGATTCTCTGTCTCCTTCTCTCTCTCCTTCTCTCTCTGCCCCTCCCCCACTTGTGCTCTGTCTCTGTCTCTCAAAAATAAATAAATGTAAAAAAAAATTTAAATGTACAGGGATTCACCACCTTGTGCTGAAGATTTTAATTGTTCCCATTTTACAGACAAGGACACTAAGGCTCAGAGAGACTAACTTACTTACTAACTTACTTGCCTTAGGAAGTACATTTTAGTTGCTGGCAGTCGCAAGATTCAAACCCAGTTTCTCTGGTTCTTACTGGTTCTAAGTAGCTTTGCCTTAGAGGGAGGGATGTGCACGCAGGAAGGTGGGGGTACAGGGCTACAGAGGAGAGTGAAGATTTGGAGGCACTCCTAACATTTATGGTTTTTCTGGGAACTGGGAGGCCGGTCCTTGGCTGAGCAAGAGAGAAGGAGTTGGTTGAATGATGGATTAGAGATTTGCGGAGAGCAGAGGTGTTTTAACATGTGGGGTGGGGTGGGGTGGGGAAGGAGAGGAGAATTTCTTGATCAGCAGCACGTAGAAGGCATCGAGAGTGGAGGTGAGGGAGGTGCCTAGGAATCAGGAGAGGCTCTAGGTCACATGGCGGTATGGTGAGCCACCAGTAGCCTCAGAGATAGAGGGGGTGTGGACAGCCGCGAGGAGACGGGGCGTTGGGCCACCTCGTGTTCCTCACCTCGAAAGTGGCAGAAGCGAGAGTCACATGGGTCCAGCCCGTTGACCGTAGGGGACCACACCCAGGCTGCCCCCACACCCCCATTCCCCTTCCCTGATCCTCCCGGAGCCACGTTCTGCAGGGTGACTGCAGAGTCCCAGCTCGGGGACACGGTTAAGGTAAGACAATTTTCCTCTCATTCCTGCTAATTTGCTGCTTCTGCTTAAGCTCGTAAAAAGTTTCCCAGCAAAACCATTCCGGCCTGAGTTCCTGCTGGAGCCCGCTGAGTTGCTGTAATTAAGCTTTGATTAGCCAGCTATAAATTCCCTTTCGGAAGCCAGCACGGCCCTTGGAGGGCCTCAGCAGAGCGTTCAGGGCACGCGTGCCCTAGAACTTGGGTCAAGTTGCCCAGCAGCGATGGTCAGCGAGAAGGTGGTCAGGGAGGGAGACAGGGGGCGGCCTGCTGGGGCTGAGACAGGGACTGCCGCATAAAGACCCAGGCCGGCCCGCCACCTCCCAGACGTGGGACAGCGGCGGGCTGGGGTTCCAGGCTCTGAGGAGGGCGACTCCGAACGGGAGGCCCCGGCCAAATATATTTTTCTACCGCCACAAGCTTGTTGCAAAGTCGGTTTTATGGATGCACTAAACCTGCCTTTTAAATTATCGTCAAGTGTAATAAAACGGCAGAAAATCGTCAATTTTCCTGAGAATGTGAGTAAAGTGAAAGTTAGTTACATGTCGGCGTGGGAGCTGCGGTCCAGCTGTGTCTATGATCGGAAATTAAGCCCTGAAAGCTTTGCGGGAACAGCTGTTTGGGGACAGAGCAGCCAGGCTGAGACTTTATTCAGAGGAGGTGAGGAGGCAGAGAACCGAGGTTCCTGCATGGCCGCACGCTCACCTAGAGGCCAAGGAGGAGGCGATAGCCAAGGTCCCACCACCTCAGCCCCCACCTCCCACCACCGCAGCCCATCGGCTACCAGCTAAGGGCCAAGAGAGCATAAGACAGTCTATGAAACAGGGAGTGGGCAGTGGGGATTCTGTGTTTCGCGACTGGTTCCCAAACCCAACTCAACCCAACCAACCCCTGATGAGGTACAGGCATTTGCCGAGTTCCACGGTATAAATAAGCCCCATGTCGAAGCACCGATGTGATGTCACTACCCTCAGCGACACACCCTTATACAGTGTTTCCGGGTTCGGTAGATGTGAATAAGCTCATGGTCACGGATGATGGTCAAATAACAAAGCCTTGATGACGGTTGAGCATTTATTACCTTCGTTCATAATATAGTTTGTTTAGTGGTTGGTTTACAGAAGTCAGTTTTCAATGATGGCTCGGTTTAACAGCCGGCTTGAACATTCGAGAAGAATTAACTATGGGCCCTTGCCGGCCGGCTCGAGCCCTCTGCCGCACCCCGCAGGGAGCCGGTCTGGGAGCGCCCACCAGGATCGAAAAGTCTCGAGGCACGGCCACGGCGTCTTGGGTCTTGGTGTTGCTCACTGTCGGATCCCTGCCACCGAGCTCAGTGTTTGGCGCTCAGTAAATGATTCCAGAATTTACGAATAACAGGTGGCAGGAAATGTTCCTTGCAATGCGTTTCGCAGTGGCAGGACTGATTCAAAGCCAAATAGCTCTTCTCCCCTCCATCCCGGAGCTGTCGGGAGACCTCAGTAGCTATCCCCTCCTCTCCTCCTGCACCCCCATCCTTGGCTGGGGTCGGCTCCCCTCAGGGCAGCTAATGCTATGGAAAGAGAGTGGACTTGGGAGCCAGATCGCTGGGGCTCGAATCCTGGCCCCAGCTCCCTCCCACCGCGTGACCTTGAACAGGGTGATGATTTCCCCGAGACGCATCATCAGATGAACGGAAATAATCTCTTCTTCCTTCAACAAATATTTATTGAGCACCTACTAGGTGCCAGGCGCTCCCATGAGTGCTGCAGGCACTCAGAAGAGCAGAGCACAAAAGAAAAGGCAGACACGTGTACTTAGCAACCGTTTATAAAGCATCATAAATTGTGATCATGCTACGGAAGGAAAGGGAATGGTTTATGAGAGAGAACCGGGGGGGAGCATGGTGTAGAGGTGGTCAGGGACCTCTAGCGAGGGAACAGCATGCGGGATGTTGGGAGCTTGTCCCATGGCAAAGGGGTGGAGGAACATTCCAGGCAGAGGGAGCAGCAAAGACCCAGGTGGGCAAGAGTGGTTGGGAGGTCTAAATCGGTATTGCGGATGCCTGGCATACGGGAGGAGCTCAGTACACATGCCTCCCTTGCCCTCCTCCCCGATCCCGATTCTCAGTGAGTCCGAGGGGGCAGGACAGCGACTTCCCCGGACAGGAGGCGCCAGCCCTATCAGCTGGGCACCAGCTGGAAGGGCCAGGGAGGGAAGCTGAATCTCCGGGGACAGGGCCCGGGCTCTGGATCCCGGCCATCTGTCCAGTGAGGGGGTGGGACTTCGGGCCCAGAGAGCACTGCCGGTCTACAGAGTCTGGGCGGGGTTCTGAGGGTGGGCTTTTCAGGCTGGCTGTCGATATCTGTGCGTCTCCAGACCAAGAGCACATGTGCAACCTGTTTGCTTTTGTTTTGTGGACCCACCCCAACCCGCCAAATCCAGCGACAGATCCTGTCTCCTTCTGCTTTGGCCTGGAACCAAATTCCTTCTAGTAACTTATGGTTTGTAGTTTCTATCCCGACCCTGCTCTGAATTTGCCTGTCCTCATTTCTCCTTCCCTCAATGTTCATTCAGTGTATATATTGTTTGAAGCCGCCTTGGATTCTTGATTTGACTGTGGTAGGAGAGATTGGGTAGGGAAGGAAGGAAGGAAGGAAGGAAGGAAGGAAGGAAGGAAGGGAGAAGGGAGGGAAGGGAGCAAAAGGGGGAGAGAAGGAAGGAAGGAGGGAGGGAGGGAAGAAGAGAGGGAAGGAAGGAGAAAGGAAAGGAGAAGAGACAGAGACGGAGAAAGACAGAGAGAGGGAGAGATTGAGAAATGGAGACACAGGGGAAGAGTTTATTGTGGCCCACCTCAGGGACCTTCCAAGAAAGCCAAACACCTGGATCAGATGGGCCACTCTTCCCCTAGGTGAGCCCGTTCTGGGCTCCTGGAGATGCTAGGCAGAGCAGGAGAGATAGAAGTCTCTGGGGACACACAGACCCTATATTCTAATGTCCAAGGTGTCTTGAAGACACTACTGGGGGTGGCTCAGCATTTCTGGACCAGCAGCAGATTCCTGAGCGGACTGGCCGTTCCTGGTACCAGGAGTGGGTGGGCAACCTGGGCTGGGTGTGGACCTGGTACCCTGTGGACTGAGCCTCTGTGGCCCCATCCCCACCTGCCCTGGGCCCAGTGGCACCACCGAGATGCTGTGGGCAGAAGCCGGTCCCTGCAGCCTGGACCTGCTAAAGCAGCCGTTGGGTGTGACCCAGCCCTGCCTCCCGTGGCGGCTGCCTGGACGTCTCCTCACCTCCTGGGCTCAGCCACCACCCTCTCAGGCCCTGCTTGAGTCCGGGGCTGGGCTTGGCCCCCAGAGTCCTGACCTTGTGGTCTTGAGCTGACCCCAGCCCCGGAGGGACGTGTCCTCGGTGCCCCATGCTCTTTCCTTCCTGAGGGATCTCATTCGTTAGAATTCTGTACAACATGAGGCTCTCGACCAGTCCCCCACCTCCTGTAGTAGGTGAATAATGGCTCCTCGGGGATGGCCTCGTCCTAATCCCTGAACCTGTGCCTGTTGCCTTGTATGCCCAAACCGCCTCTGTAGATGCGATCCCGTTAAGGGTGTTGAGATAGGGAGATTATCTTGGCTTCTCTGGGTGGGCCTGATGTAACCACAGCGGTCCTCGTGAGAGGGAAGGGGGAGGGGATGACGACAGAGCAAAGGGACAGAGGGGAAGGGCTTTGGGGAGGCCCTGCTGCTGAAGGCGGAGGAAGGGGACACAGGCTGAACAACGTAGGTGGCCTCTGGAGAAGACAAGGAAGTGGATTCCCCCTGGAGCCACGGGCCCAAACCAGCCCTGATGAGACCTTGACTTCAGCCCCGTGAAGTCACGTCCAACTTTCAGCCTCCAAATCTGTAAGAATATGCGTTGGGTGGGGCGCCTAGGTGGCTCAGTCGGTTAGGCGTCCAACTTCGGCTCAGGTCATGATCTCACACTCTGTGAGTTCAAGCCCCGCATCGGGCTCTGTGCGGACAGCTCGGAGCCTGGAGACTGCTCCGGATTCTGTGTCTCCCTCTCCTCTCTGCCCCTCCCCCACTCATGCTCTGTCTCTCTGCCTCTCTCAAAAATAAACATTTAAAAAAAAGAAAGAAAGAAAGAAAATGCATTTGGGGTTTTAAAGACCCAAAGTTTGTGATAGTTCATTAGAGCAGGATTAAGAAAATAAGAGACAAACACCCAGCGTCTCACCTCCACCTCTGGCCTCTGAGCCTGACCCGCCAAAGGCTCACCTCCAACAGCTGGCCTCTAGGGATCCCATTTAAGCTCTCCCTTCTAGGTCCCTCTGCCAGCTCTGCCCTCTCAAGGCTCACTTCTGACCTCTGATCCTTGAGGCTCCTCTCTGACATCATACTCCCCCAAACGCACCTCTGATTGCCACCTCCTATGGTCCACTTCCAAACTCTGACTTGCCCCCACAGCACCACATTTTTACCCCAACATCTGGTCTTGGGGGCAGACCTCCAGCCTCTCACGTCCTGCGCTTGCCTGGGGCCTCCCCTAGGTGCCCCACGGACCAGCATGGGCAAAGCCTTGCGTGTGGATGGCTCTCAACCCCTTCTCCAAGGGTAGAGCGAGAGGTGGGTGGAGGGGGCAATGACTTCCGGTGATCCTGCCTTCCCGGGGTTTTATACGGTCCAGTGGCTGCATCCACGTTAACACCAGAGCAAGTGGTCCAAGGGGGAAACATTCAGCATTTTCACCAACCAGGAGAAAAGAAGTGGCTTATTTTGACTACGTGATGAATTCATCCAAGTGGTCAATAGGTATTGAGCTGAATTGACCTGAATAATCTAATAATAGCCAGGGCGACTGTGTATTGAGGACTAATAGGTCTGATGTGTCAATTAATTTTTTGTCTAAGTCCCATAGTGACCTCCTGGAGAAGTACTATTATTTCCCTCTTATTACAGGGGGGAAAATTGGGGTTCAGAGAGGTCATGGGACTTGCCCAAGGACACACAGCTAGAAGATAGAAGAACCAGGATTTGAACCCACCAGTGTGGTCTTACAGTGCCCATGCTCTTCACCCCAGTCTTAACTATTTCCTCCCATTTGAGCCCCCGTTTCCCCAGCTGTAGAAAGGGAATAAAGACAGTACCAACCTCATGGCCCAGCATGTGGTAACTGGACTTGATCTGGGCTCTTGAAATGACAGGGGATGAGGGTGCTGTTCTCTTAGTCTTTGATGCCAAGACCAGACTGGGCACCGATTGCCTCTGGGTCCCCAGGGACCCCCCTCGCCTCGCCCGGAACATGCCATTCCCTGGGAACAGCCACACGTCTCCCACGGCCTCCTCTGGGTTTTCTTTCAAGAAAACCACTCTGTGCCTGCCTGCCTGGACGATGTTCCTTGTGAAGTGCTGTTTGTCTCAGAGCACCGAGGAGGAGGGGGGGCTGCCTGCTGCCTGAGAGCCGGCTCACTAATCCCCGAGCACTGACAGTTCTCTGTGCGCTCCCGCCGCCCCTCCACTTCCCAGAAATGCTTTTTAAGTGGCACATCTGTTTATGTGTCCCCTGTGTCAACAGGGCACCAGGACTGCGCACGGTCCGACTTGCAGCCATCCCGAGGTGCAGAGGCAGCCTCCGTGGTCCTGGGAGATGCAAACGCTTAGGGCAGAGGTCTTGAGGTGGGGACTCAGGTACTAGATCACATGGGGGGCCCTGCCGACAAGCTGACATCTACGGGTACGGAAAGGCTCCTCCTCACCAAAATTCCTCCCCGGTCCCAGTCTTATCTAATGTCTCACATCCACCCCCCGTCCCCTACCGCCTGCGTGTGTACCCTTCCAGCAAAGGGCTGAGATCCAGAAGGCAAGTCAGAATACAAATGTGGTATCTAAAATGAGTGAGGGGCACCTGGGTGGCTCAGTCGGTTGGGCATCTGACTGTAACTCGGGTCATGATCTCACGGTTCGTGAGTTTGAGCCCCGCATCAGGCTCTGTGCTGACATCTCTGTCTCTCTCTCTCTGGAATCTCTCTCTCTCTCTTTGTCTGTCTGTCCGTCTCTGCCCCTTCCCCACTCCCGCTCTGTCTCTCTCAAAAATGCACAAACATTAAAAATAAATATAAACAAATAAATAAATAAATAAAAATGGGTGAGATTAGTAAAGCAGGATCCGGACTGGACCTGAGTCCCACTGAGGGAGGCACTGAAGCAGGGTCCAGAGGCCTAGCTTAGGGTCAGAGGTGACCCAAGCATCAGCGTAGCCTGAGTCTGCCTCCTACCAGCCCGTGACCCGGGGCCAGCCTCTTAATGTCGGTCTCACCCTTCCTCTGGAGCCGGTGGTGGGATCCGTCTCGAAGAGCGATGGGCAGATCGCATGGGAGAGCATACATCACGGGTCTGTCTCCCTGGAAGTGACCAGCCCCAGGCTGAGACTTGGGCACGTGAAATTCACATTCCGCCTACCGGAGACCCAGGAGTGCCTGACCTCTGCTTTTCTTAGACGGAGCCCTTGAGCATCAAAGCTAGGGAGGACCCCCCCCTCCCCGCCCCCGAGATCTGCAGGCTCAACCCTCTGATTGCACAGCGGGGCACACTGGGGGCCTGGACAGGACGAGGACCCTCCCTAGGCCCTGCAAAATGCCGGCACATGGCCTGGACCTCCCGCTTCCTCTGTTTACCGGCAGAAGGTCTGGTTCTGGGGTTAGGCGGGGAGGGTATCGGAGAGGGACCCGGAAAGCCAGAGGAGCTGCCCAGGGAATTCAGGGATCTGGTGACTTTTGGATGAGCTTTCCTGGAGATCTCAGCAAGAAGCTCTTCCTTCATTATTCCAGTTAGCCTCCAAGGAAATAAAAATATTTCACTCCTTTGACACGGTTTTTGTGCTATTTTGCTTTTACAACCATTCCCTTTTAAGTGCATTTAGTTTTAAGCTCCTCAAATCCTTTTTAAGGACATGGGGATAAGACTGCAGTGAATGAAGCAATAAATAGAGAAATCCAAAGGGTTGCGAGTTTCCTCTTCTTCCCTGCTTTCCCTCTTGCTCTCCCCAAAGCTGGGCCGGGTGCCCTGACAACCACCAGATCTGGGCCGATCCCTCCAGGCAAGGGATCAAGGTTTACCCCAGGGCGCATGGCTGCATCTGGGCACGGGCCCGTCTAGCTGCTCAGCCTGGGACAGCCCCGGGTCCTGGCCAGCTCCAGGCCACCCCTGGACCTTAGATCTCGTTTCTTGGACCCCTGTTTGGTGTCTGTGTCAGATACTTTGGAAGCAGAGCATGAGATGGGGGTCTGAGGGTGCATGAGGGGTTGAGGAAATGCTCTCCAGGCAAGGGGAGGGAGGCAGCAGGGGCCTAGCTTCACACTGATCTTGTTGTTGAGCTCTGGAGCACAGATGGCATTGTGGCTTGGACCCATCTTAAGGACCTGGGGAGGCCTCCGCACGTCCACGTTGTAGGTCACCGGCTGCGAGCGGCTCCAGGTGCTGGGAGATGGGGAACGTAGCCCCCTGGGTGAGGAGGTGCCTGTAAAAAATGCCTAGAAGCCATTACCAGCCGATACCCACAGACGCAGAGGAATGAGTGCACCTTCTGGGTGAAGGCGAGCCGGGCAGGGAAACTTCACCTACAGTGGCCCAACAGCTCTGGAACGGGCCTCTGTCTCCCTCTCGCCAGGCTTCTGCTTATGCCCGGGGGAGGTCTTGCTGTGGGCCACACCCCGTGCCGAACATTTCATATCCGTCTCGGTGCATTTTTCTAAGACGCTCACAAGGCACGGCTTCTGAGCACTTGCTTGCTGAGGCGGCTCAGAGAGGTTGAGCAATTAATCCAAGGTCACACAGCCGCTGCAGGGTAGAACTAGGATTCCAATTTAATTTCCAAAGACCACATGGGCACTGTGTTCTAGTCCCTGCACTCATTAGGTCTGCGAGATTCTGCTTTGTGGGACCTTCCCAATCTCCTGCAGCCCGACGGCTTCGCATCTCCTAAATAGTTTCTCCTCTGGGTTGCTGCGTCCTCCTCACACACCGTCTTCTCCCACAGAGGCCACTCATTGCTGGTTTCTGGTTCCCTGCCCTTCACCCCGTGCAGCCTCACATATCTACCCCCTGCTCCGACCTCCACTATCTCCAGAGCCCCACGTTCTGCCAGGAGCAGGAAGTACCCGACTTGCCCGCAAACGACATCTCTCTGGGGAGGGATCCGTTTCTGTCACCACTGTCTTTGCGGGCACCTCCATCAACACAGATCTTCCTAAAGACAACAGACATTTATCCCTGACAGCCAGAGGTACGACTGTAATCAGATGCTGGAGGCCTGGATTTCGCGTTGTCAACAAACTGACGAGGCCTCTTCAATCAGTGAGTGGAAGGGGGCCGGAGGAGAGGGCTGGGGAGTCAGTCAGAGATAGCCTGTCCTGGGCAAGAGCCGTTTCCCCTGGGTCAGGGCTGAACTGCGGCCACAGGGGCCACGGGGTGGCTCACAGGACACGTGACGGAAATGAAGGGGGGAATGTGGGGTCTTGAGCACGGTGTCAGCTGGGTCCAGGAGAGCCAGCGGGATATGGGGGTGGAAAAGTATGGCGGAAAGTGTCACCGGGGCTCGCCAAAGCTGTTCTTCCCTTCAGCCCGGCTAGGTGGGGACACACTACTACTCTGTTGGCCGTTAGGGACAGTTATGGGTCTGGTCTATGAGATGCCAGTAGAAAGAATGTGTGTCACTTCTAGGTTGAGGCAGTCAAGAGCGCTTCAATGACCCTTCCATCCATTTATTCCTCTGTTGAAGCAATTACAGAGAAGGAGGCCTTCTCTCTAATTGTAATGGTGGGGCCACACCATCGAGTCAGCCCGGATCAGCGATTTTCACAAGGGACAGCTGTCTCAGAGGGCGGCCGGACCACAGAGAAAGAAACATTGTCGTATCAAGTCACCACGCCATCGGGGCTGTCTGTTGTCCCGGTATAGCCCAGGCTGGCCTGACTCACACATTTATGATCACCTGCTGTGTGCCAAATACGTGGTGAGTGCTTGACGTGGATCCTCTCGCTAAATTCAGCACCTCACCCTCCAGGAAGGACCCCGTTGTCAGTTGCCTCTGATGGACGAGGAAACTGAGGCAGAGAGGGATTAAGGGACTTCTTCTGCACGTTGTCCCACACCTGGTAGATGGCAAGCTGGAAGTCAGGCCCGGCCCTGTGTGATTCCGTATCTGGAATTCTTAACACGAAAGTTCCAGGGAGGCCCCTGTAATTCTTCTGTCCTTACCAAGCTCAGGGCCCCGGGGGAGCATGAGAAAGCTGTCCTCAGAGCATCGCAATCATTAGCAGCGTTGCTGACTGGGGTCTGTCCAGGGCCACACGCACACGTGTCTCTGCTCCCATGGCGCTCGAGGTCTGGTGGAGGCACGAGCCATGCCAAGTGTGGAGGCTGGAACGAGTAGTGTGTGTGCGCGTGTGAACGTGAGAGGGTGGGACAGATGTGTTCCGTGAGCAGACTGGCCTCGCTAGTCTGCCGGAGGAGGCAGTGTGCCGAAGGGGAGGGTGTGCCCCAGGCCAGAGAGCAAATGGAGCCCCCCACCCCCCCGCCCGCCCCAGCCTCTACTGGTGAAGTGAAGGCGTTGGGCTTACTGGGGGGTATGGGTCTGCCCTATATCCATCAATCCTTCCCAAGGGGACCCGGTACCCCGACCTTGTGTTTAGGAGGCAGGGGACTATACAAGTGTACTTCTTCCTGTTTCTCGGACTACAGGGTGGGGCTCATGACAAGCCCATCTGTGGACAGCGGCCCCACCTCCACCCCTGGAAGGCAGCGAGCCGCGGTGTGTGGCTCAGTTTCAGCCCCTGATGAATGGAAGCCTGAGCCCTGAGCTGGGGGGAAGACAGCACGTAGAATAGAAAGAGGCAGACAGATGTGGGTTTAAATCCAGCTTTGAATACTTTCCCCCGAGTGACCTTGAAAAAGTCTCCATATTTTCCATCATCAATATCCTCATCTGATAAGTAGGAACCATCACTTTTCCCTTGAAGGCTGCTTGTGAGGACTCACTGGCATGAGGTGAGTTTTTTCTCCCTCCCTCCTTTCCTACCCTTTCCAGAATGTTCCCTCCAGCAGCGCCTGGGTGACCGGGGCCAGGCCACAGGTCCTCTCTGGCGGGGGGGGGCTCACCTTGGATCCAGCAGACTGGACCATGGACGAGGCCTGTCCCGGAGGGTCAGCTGGGGCCCAGCTGCAGGTGGCCCCTGCCTTCATCTGGAAAAGAAAGATCAACTTGAACATAAAGTACCCCCAGCATCTCCCAGCATTATGTTCCCAGAGGGAGTTTGCAGGCGGAGTAATGTATGGCTCCATTTTTAGATGTTGCTGAATTCCATTTGCCGGAGATCTGTGTTTTATTGCCGTATCAGTGTTTCTAAATTGCACTATATTTTCTTAGCTTGATGGGAATTTACAGCACCCGGATTGGAGCGAAATTGGGCTCTCCCCGAGGCTTGGAAATCACCGGGGTCGGTTGCTACGGCCTCTGCCTCCCCCCTCGGACTGTTTCCGCTAATTATTCATATTAGGAAGAGTCTGAATCTGAGAAAGGACACCCGGGAGGTTCACTCGGTGAGGCATGTTTGAAGGCCGGGAGGTCTGCGGCGGCTCCCCGTGGGGTCTGGGGTGCCCAGATGAGGTGGGAGGGCCGTGGTGCAGAGGGCTGAGGCGGAGACGGATTGGCGGCTGGGGGGCTGGGGGGCCGGGGGGCTGGGGAGGGCCCAGCATTTCCCAGGAGGCACTGGGCATTAGGTTGACAGCCCAGATCACAAGAGTAACAAAGCTGCACGGGGAGCATCCCCTTGCTGGGTCTCCAAGTACTTCCACATCTTCTGGATTCTCCTGTGAGGAAAGGGGGACAGGGATTACCAGCTCCATGTTACAGATGAAGAAACTGAGGGCTCAGGGGACCAAGGCACGCAGCAGAGCCGCGATCAGAAGCCAGGGCTGTCTGAGCAAAACGGTGTTTATTCTCCCCTGCACCCGTGGTGGGTTTCGACCCCTCTCCATGTCCACGCTGGGGGCTTGGAAGGGGTGCACTGGTTTACCGAGCCTGCTACGTGACGGGCACAGCACTAAACATTCATGGCTTCATCTCACCCGGCCCTCCTCGAGGTGGGTATTACTCAGCCCGCGTTAGCAGAACAGCCTGGGGATGTTAAACCACGTCCGCGAGCTCACACGGCGACCCGTAAGCGGCCAAGCTGAGATTCAGCCCCAGAAATATGTGATTCCAAAGCTCATTTTTAGCCACCTTGCTCCACTGCCTCTGGTGACACCAGCTAACACAGCTCCTGCTGCTGTAGGAATGAGTGCCCCGACCGTGGGGTGGGAATCCTGATGCATTCTGGGAGTCAGATGGCACTGACATTCAGCAGGCTGCGGGCTCGCGTGAGGAAGGAAGGCCGGCCTGCTCGGGCTGCACCTGCATTTGCAAATCACAGCTTCCCCCGGCTCCGGCCTCCCTGCGTGAGGCAGGGCCACTCAGGGCGTGGGGCGGGGAGAGGACCAAGTCCCCACGACCCAGCTGCGGCCTGCAGGAAGTTCTGGCCTGTTTCTCTGGCAGGTCCTGGCAGTTTGTCTCACTTGGCAGTGATCCTCTGTCTAAAAGCACGTCCGACGTTTTGTGCAATAAAGTTAATGGACTTCTCCATCTTAGAGCAGCTGAATTCTCTTGGAGCAGATGCTGAGGGTTATGGATGTTCTAATTAGGACGCTGCCTTTGGCACTGAGGAAAGGAGGGGAGGCTCGTGACGTTGCACGTCCCGCGAAGATCCCCTGCCAGACTGCTTTCCCAGAGCTTGCCAGGGCAGACACACTGCGGCACAGGAGAGAGACATTCCTTTCCCCTCCCGTCTCCTCCTTCCCTTCCAGCACCAACGTCCTCCTCCCTTCCAGAAGGGACCAACGGGCCCAGGCGGGGTGGCCGCGGCCTCTCAAGTCTGAGGAGCCACCAACAGGGTTTTAGTGTTGCCATCAAATAAAACTTACAACCAAGTTAATCTGACACATTTATTGATGTGCATAATTGTTATTGGACTGCACCGCAATTAGGCATAAATGGTAGGTCGTTCCTGTGAGCGACTATAATTAGTAATTCTCATTTTTGGCCCAATCAAGTCTGGATTTTTTTTTTTTTTTCCCCTACAAGCGTGGAAGTCCCCCAGTGTCTGTAAACAGCACGGGTTCTTGACTATTTTCTGATGCACTCATTCGTTGATTCACGTACCTACTTAACGAATCTGTGCAGCAGAGGTCCCGCCCCGGAGGCCTCGTGCCGATGCCCTCTGGGTGGCTGTGGGTGAGTTGTTCTATTTTTCTTGGCCTCCGTTTCCACATCTCTAAAATGGGCATGGGGTCTGGAGAGTGCTAGCACAGTGCTGGGTCTGGAGCTGTCGCTCAGCTGGCTGGGATGTCTTCTTCTTCTTCTTCTTCTTGATTCATTTTTATTTGTCATTAATGACATCTTCTCCTAGCAAAGAAAGATACCAGCACTAAGAGCTCTCAAGCTTTTGGTCATCTGATCAGAGACGGATTCGGAGGACAGAGCCGGCCCGTCCCCTGGACTTTGCACGGAGCCGCAGGCAGGGTGTTACGAGAGGGCACAGAGCCAGTGACACTTGGGTTATGGCAACTGCCCCGATGTCATCGTCACCCACAGGTGAGCGGGGGTGAGAAACTTCTGGTTTTCCACGTTTCCGCATTTTTTTTTTCGGTCTCACCGCTGCCCAGACCTTCGGAAATGTGGGGCCAAGTCAGACCTCCCCGAGGGGGCAGGTGCCCACATAGGGCGGGAGGCTCTTACTAAATGCTGGGACCTGTCTCTGCCCCAGAGGATGCCCTATCCGAGTCCTCAGTCACCTGAGGCTGGATGAGGGAGAAGCCGATTACCAGTAAAGGTTTCGGGCCAGAGGGGCTGGGCAGAGGGGGGCGCTCTCTTGGAGGGAAATCTGGGAGCCCACGGAGTCCTGAGGAGAGTGGGTACTCCCCCGACACACTTCACACGGGGAGAAGTGACCTGGAAGACAGGCTGGAGCGGGCAGGGACTGCGGGGCTCTCGGTGAGGCCAGAGCCGCCTCAAGGAGCACGGGAGAGGCCAGGGCAGGACGCCAGCAGGTGGCGAGGCCCCGGGGGCTCCTTGAGCTGGCGAGGCGAACAGCCCTGGGTGAACTCTGCGCTGCCACTGAGTCACCGGAGCTTGGGCGAGTTACGTGGCCCTTCTGAGCCTTAGGCTGCTCGTCTCTACAGGAGGGTCACAGGACATGCGGTCGGTGCCTCGCATGTGTCTCCTGCCTTTACCACTTCCCCAGAAATGGCCCGGTTTCCTACCTCCGTCTCCTGCATTGCTTTCCAGGAGGCTTCATGCTGCCACAGAACCCATCTTGCTGCCTGTGGCGTGCCGGAAGCACCTGGGATTGACACCCCAGGGGACTAGCCTGGACCAAAAGCTGGCATATACACACTCCTGCTCTCTCCCCCTTGAAGGGGAAACTGGGAGGCATGTTCCATGCTGCTCCCAGAGGTCCGTGGCAGGGCGAAACCCCAGTTGCCTTCCACTTTTCCCCTTACATCTTGCTGGGTACTTACAACTCACTATTCAAGGGCCTCCTGCTGTTGAGGAACTGGGGACAGACGCCCGGAGCCAGGCTGAGCTGACACTTACTTGGGTCTTCGGAAATAAGGGAGTGGGGAAGCCCGGGGATAGAGGCAGGACGCGGGGGCTGCTTTGGCGGGCACCGAGCATTCCGGGGCAGATCGGATGCTCTGAAAGTCATCTCCACGGGACCTCCTCGTCCCAGTTCTAGTCTGGAGGCCGAGGCAGGCAATAAATCCCCTCGGTGGAGCTGGTCCCAGCATGGGCCACCCTGCAGAAAGGCTTCATCGGCGGCCTCATTTGCATAAGATAATGAAACCGCAGTAAAAATAGTAAAAGAAAAAATGGCCTGGCAACTTTGTTTCCATAATGACAGATGCTTCTTAAACACTCGGCTTCTGTTTCCCAAGGAAGTGCCATCAAGGCCCCCGGGGGAGCCGTGTGTCCCTGCCGCCTGATTCTCGGAATGGTAACCCGCAGCTCGAGGAGTGCCCGGGCTCTGACCTCCTCCTGCTCCTCGCTCACTCCAGAGGGACCCGGAGGGGACGGAAGTGGAGAAGGGGAGGTGACTGAAAGGCAGAGAAGGACCCCCACAAACAGTAAGCCCGTTGCCTGACACCTGGCGAGTGCTTTCATGGGAAGCCTTTCCTTTCTTCGTCTCATGAGCAACACGAGGCACAGGACTGGGAACCAAGGCCGTGAGCAGTCCAAGGCTGCCCGCTTAAACCAAGGAGGCAGAGGGGCCTGAGGCTTGCCTCTGATTCTGAGTCCCTGGGTCCTGCCATGAGTGACAGGAGGCCTGTGCCACAGGAGACGGCAGGAGAGGGAGCGGGTCTGTGACCTAGAGGGTGGTGGGGACTGGTAGCAGCCAGCTCGACGGGTCTCAGATCCCTGCGCTCCAAACGGGGCAAGACAACCAAGGTCAAAGGAAGGTGAGCCCTTAACATCAGGATATAGTTTTCTGGGATGGGACTCTCCCAGGCATAGAGGCCAAAGGATCTGCTTTTGGCCCGGGATCTGCTTCGGGACCATCTGGACCCATCATCTCCAGGCCACCAGGGCTCTGCAGGGACTGCATGAGAAGCAGACATAACAACCACCAACACAATAATCACGATGATGATGATGATGGTGATGAAGAACACAGTAATGAAGAAGTGGGTTGTTCCCCCGGCTCAGAGGGAACATTCTTGTATAGTCCCACTTGGCTAGGAGTATATTGGGGGATTTCTTGCCATGCCACCGCATTCCCTCTAAGTGCTGAGGACAGAGGCTTGGTCCTGATTCAGTGAGAGAGGGCGTGGCCAGAGAGGGTGGGGAGAACGGGGTCTGAGTGAATTCACAGGGTACAGCTGGTGCTTTGCTCACGCAACTTGGCCAGTGGGAGTCACCTGGGTGCTAAGGAAGGTGTCCTTACGGAGGGGCTGAGAAGGACCTCTGGGGGGCACGTCCCTGCTCTGGACTCCTGCAGATCCCCTGGGATCCACTCCCTGGAGCTCGCAGGTTGGCAACTGAACGTGGGTGCTCAGGCAGAAACTGAGGGTCCCCCGACACCTGACTCTGTTTCTGTCTGGTGGTTCCTCTTCCGGTTACCTCCTCGTCTTGGAATCTTTGGCCTAATTTGGGAAATGGTGGAGGGGGAGCAGGATCATGTGTCCTTCCAGATGTGTTGGGTCTTAGACTGGGACCCAGATCTTTGCACTGGGTATTTGATCATCTTTGCTTTCTGATTCCTCTGTGTCTGGGCTCTTGGCAGGTTGGGGAGGGCTCTGCTCATTTGTTACTTTCCTCCACCATAAAAGCTCTCATTGGTTGAGTTGTACAGGTATCACGTAATACAGGCTCCGCTTCCTTCCTTGGGGAGGGGGCGGCGAGAACCCTCTCTGAAGGGACAGAAACAGCACTTCCTGCTCTCGGGGTTGAGGTGAGGAGGGAGAGACAAGGCCTAGTATCATTTGCTTGTCTCCTCGAGACAGGGCCACGGAGAGAGCTCAGTGCCCAGGAGGGCCAGCCAGGTAGAGATGGGCTCTGAGAGGTAGAGTCGGGGGCTCTGAGAGGCTCAGCATATAGTAGACCTTAGTTCTTTTCCCCCCTTCCTCCTTTTTCTTAGTGAAAATTGCTGTCACTTACTGTTGGCTTATGTACTATGTCTGTGCTAAGTACTAACCATGCTTTTTCTCATTTAGCCTATACGACCATTCCATGAGGGGTGGTTTTCATGACTATGCATTTTAGATGAGGAAACTGAGGCTCAAGGATGTGAAGTTGCTTGTTCAAGGTTACACAGCTCGTAGGTGGTAGAGCTGGGACTCACACACAAAATATTTAAGTCTGTGAATGGATGGATGGAAGGATTGAGGGTGGTGGGCAGGTAGATGTATAGATGGATGGAGTAGTTGATGAATCGGTAGGTGGGTAGAAATGTGTTCACAGGAATGGGGATAGATGTGTGGATGGATGCGTGGATGGATGGATGGATGGGGGAATGGATGGATGGGTAGGTAGATGGATACATGAATGGATGGATGGATGAGTGGGTAATCTACCTGTTCCTTCCCCCTCAATGTGGGCTTCGTTCCTACCCGGTCTCTTCCCTCTCTCTTATCCAAGTTATCCTACTCCTTGTTGGACCTGGAGTCTACCCTGAACCCCAGTATATTCACTCCTAGGCGATGGACTTTACCTCTGTCTCCCAATGATAGACATTTATATTTCAACCCAGGGCCTCTACCTACCTCTTACCTGGCTTAGACCCAAAACTTCTTCCCAGGCTGTGGCTGTGGGCTAGACCAGGAGCCCACTGGGTCCTGGCCTCCTCTCCATTCTATAGGGATTTCTGGGACACTGGATTGGCACTTTGTCAGCTGACGGAATAGGAGGGTGGATATTTTAGGAGGTCTGCTCAACCCACATAGCTTTCTTTGGAATTCTGGGTGTTCTCAACCCTCCTAAAGCAAAGAGCCTGGGTACCATGATTATATTATGAGACCCTTCACTCCTTCTGGCCACAGTTGATTGGGCCACAGGCGACCAACGAACCAGAGCTAGTCTAATAATAGTCATTCTCCAGGGAATTAGAAGGGGGACACCGAGATACTGAGTCAACGGTGGTGGACATTCGGACTGAATGTATGGTTGGGTCTGAGCTGTGTCAGGTTCTAAGGCAAGTAGTAAAGGAGATAATAATATATGTCAAGAGCTTAGCATAGCACCTGCCACGTAGGAAGTTCTCAATAAATATTAGGACTTATGATTGCGATGGGGAGCATGGAGGGTTCTGGATGCAAATCAGTCTCTACCAAGTCGATTTGCATGAGCTATGGAAGGCAGAAGAGAGGTGGAGGCCACCTTCCTGCCCCCTTATGGACTGTCTCTGTCGTGGAAACGTGAGAGTTTTCCACACTATTGCTTCCCAGGTGACGAGAAGCATCGTGATGGGGCCAGGGGTGACAGCAGCTTCCTGACCCTGGATTACAGGCTTTCTGAGCCCTGGATTACAGCTCGGGGCGTGACCTTGCAGCTCTAGTCCCAGAGTCTCCCTGGATAGGTCTGTTGTGTGTTGCTCTGGGAGCCACGGGGGGGGGGGGGGGCAGCTGGCCCTTACTCCCTCATCGCTTCCACTGGTTTTGTACACATCTGTGTTCAATCCCCTCCTGCTTAACATGTCCTGTCCTGAGCCCTGGTTATATGTACGGTTTCCATCTCCTGAGAGTAACTGACTTACAGCTGCATTATTTCCACTTTGAAAAAGCCCACCCAACATCCCCAGCTGTGGCCAAAGAGGCAGGGTCACATAAGGACACAGTAACTCCCAAGGTAGCTACGTGGATGGTGATGAGTTCGGGACAGATGTGCCCACAAGGAGACAGAGGTCAGACGTCGTGAAGGACAGTCACCACACCCTTCATATCTGAAATAGGAACCAGGGGCCTGGGCTGGAGCCCCCTGCCTGCTCACCACTAGGGGCTCCTGCCGGGACACAGTCAGTCGGGGGTGTAAAGGACATAGCGGCCCAGTACCCTCTGGTTCGAAAGAGAGGGAAAAGCAACAGAAAACACACCTCAAGGGGACCCTGTTTTCTAGAAACATGTCTTTATTTAAAATTTAAAACCATATTACTTCATACAGCAAACTGTGCACTTTAATATATCACAGTGTCTTAAAAAGGAAAATAATCAGATTTGTTTGGAAAGTTATTTACATCAGCCTAGAATGATTGGCAAGTAACACAGTTACTATGAAACCCAAATCGTTACAAAATGTTTACAAAAAACTATATTCATAGAAATTCTGCATGTCCACAAAGGGCATCCCCTGAATGGCCCAGAGACCAGTGTGTGGGAACCATGTTGAGTGGGAGAGGGGGGCATCCAGGCACTCTGGTCTGGGTGGTGGGACAGGCCAGGGGTCTCACATGGCGCTGTCTGGGGGCTCAGCCCTGGGGCGGGGAACCCAAGTCCCCGACAAGGGAGGCCCAGCCAGGAAGTCGGCCCAGGCAGAGATGGGGTGGGGGTTTGGAGCACAGTGGCATGAGGGCCCCTGGAGCCAGGACAGGCCCCTCCTCGGGGGGCCAGATTCAGATGTGCTCTGGCGGGGGGGCCCCAGAGGCAGATTAGTGCACACCAGCCTGATGCGTGGGACCCGAGCAAAAGGTGGGCTGTTGACCGCACGGAAGTCTACTCTAGTACCTTCTCCCTTGCAGACTCCAGAGGTGCTCTGACCGGTGGCAAGGGCAGGACCACTAACAAAAAGGCTGGCATTATGTAGAACAGGAAGACCCAGGCGGGGCAGGGCCGGAGGTCTGCAGGTATGGTGGGGGGGGGGGGGGGGGGGCGGTGCTCCCGGCCGACCGCCCTGCCGGGGGAGGTGTAGACAGGGAGAGGAGGCAGACAGATGGCGTGGGCTGTGCTAGGGCCAGAGGGCCTTGCTGGCTTCTCATCTTTCACCGGTGTCACTGCACTGTTCGCATCTCTGGCTCCTCGGTCACTCCCTAACAGCTGGTCTCTGGGTCAAATGGGTCTGGGGACATTGTCTGCAGTGGGACAAACTTGCTGGCATGACTACAGCCGCTTCCCCGTATCGGGAGGCCCCAGAGTTTTGATCTGTAAAACAGAGACACACTGCAGGGTGGTTTGAGGTCTTCTGTTCTAGAAGGCAGGGGATGGGGACAGGGTCCATAAGTAGGGCACTGGGACATTGCACTGGCATGCTGACAGTGCCTCTGGGGTCATTCCCTCTGAAAAGCGTTTTTTTCCTAGCTGTGAACTGCGTCTCTGCGTGGGGGTGAGAATCTGAGGCAGAGGCCTTCGCCGCCTAGAATGTTCCAGCCTTTGAGGGTATTCCGGGTGGAGCCGGACACGTGCCCGGCCACTGTGACAGGCGGAGGTCCCAGGAGCCAGGTCCCGGTAGGGCATTACTCCTCAGGCACAGGCCGTAGACACGCTCGGACTGACACAAGGCCTGTTGGTCTCTCCTGCCCTGCCCCCACCCCCAGCAGAGGCTGCCCGGGCAAGGCTCACCTCCCAGCCACAGGGTCCTCTTCTTCAGGGTTTGGAACTCTGATGTGTGCTCCCCATCCCCGCGGGGCTCTCTGCGGCCCCTGCCCCAGGTGGCCTCCATTCCAGACTTGGCTGCTATCGCCCCATCCCTCACCTGGTCCCCACCCATACTGGCTGGGTTATGTACACTCTGTGTGCAGACGTGCAGGGAGGGGTGCGTATACACATGGGCTACGGGTCATATATACACTGTGCATATATATATACATATATATATATACAGCATATATATATATATCTTTTTACATTCATATATATATGGTACAGAACATTAACCTTCTACCAAAAACAGTTTTGTGACGTCACATATGGCCTCAGCTCTGAAATCTTAACTCCAGGGCAAATCCACGACTGAAAAATGAGAGCTCGATCCAAACTGGCATGGGGACAAAGGGCAGGGCCCTTCTACGGCGGCAAGCAGCTGGGCCCCTTCCAGATGTGTCCACTCAGCCTGGGAGACTGTTCCGGATGCGTCTATTCCAGACCTGTCCACAGAACTGGGCTCATTTCTTGCATCTGTCCAAGGGGTTGGTCCGTCCCAGATGTTAGGTCCTCACAGCTGTTCGTCCAGATCCCTCGGCCCTTCCAGATGGCTATCCACACGGGACCAGTCCAGACATGGGCCAGAGTCTGGCCACCTTCCAGATGTTTGTGCATACAGCTGAGAAAGGCTTGGGGAGGGACCGGCCTCATGCTGAGCCACGAAGCAGCAGCTTTGCAAAACTCCACACAGTAACCCCTGGAAAAGAAAGCAGGGAGGGAGCCTCTGACTGTTCTCCGTGAGCGTGTGCCTGGGTCTGTCCCCTGCTCGCCTCCGGTGTAAGGAGGGGAGTGACTTCTCACCACGTGGAAACTTCATCCGATGCTGCCACACCCCTCCCCCATTCTGGGCCATCACAGTCTGTCTGCCAAGTGCATTGGGGAGGAAGCCGGGATGTGCTCTTCTCGTTGAGACAGTCTTGGCCGTGAGGTGGGGGTGGGGAGGCCCTCCAACCCTCCAGAGACTCGGAGTCAGCTCACCTGCCAAGAGAGCCTTATTCGCCTGGAGAGGCGCTCGCAGAGTAGGGCCGCCTGATGGCAACAAAGCCGTCAGGGTTTTCTTAACTGTCCACAGCAGAGAGACCAGGAACGGGTCAAGGGGAGAGAGAGAGGAGGAGGGCTCATCGTCCCAAATCCCCAGGGTGGCTGGGGAGGGGTGGCCCCTCAGTTTGGCCAGGCTGAGCAGGCTGAGAGGAGGCACTGGCATGGCAGGTGGGAGACGCGGGTGAAAGGCGGGGGTCAGTCTTCTGTGAAGGGAAGGCGTGTGGGGCCAGACGAGGGCGGTCCGGCAGGTGCTCGCGCGAGTCCCGTCTTCCGTGCCGTCAAAGCCAGCTTTTACGCTTCCATCAGTGCCACCGCGTGTGGGCGTGCCCACGGGCACGCTCTGCAGCCCCGGGGTGCACCTGCTGGCAGGGCGGGCCCAGTCTTGACTTCCTCTTGGTCCGCCTCCACGGGAAAACCTTCTGCCCCAGAAGTGCCACCCGGCACCTCTTCTGCCCCGGGAGAGACGACAGCTCACGCTTGGGCAGAAGCGGTTTCCACTGCACTTTGAACACTGGGCTGGCCTCGAAGCCAGAGGGCACCAGCCGGAGTCTGCACCTTCGCCGCACACATGGACATAAGGCTTGAGTGGGAGGCGGAGTCGGGCAGCATTGTCACCCCTATCACTTAAGTACTTTCTGGGGGAGGGGGGGGTTCCCGATGGAATGGTGCCTCTGATGCCCACGACTGTTCACGCCACCGATGAAGCCTCTTCCCAGCCCATGCCACTTTTCTTTCTCCCCCCGCCAGTCCACGTATGCGCGCGGCCCCAGAAGCACACGGCACGTTCACGGAGCGTCATACCCAAGAGCACACGATGTCGACAGATCCTTGTGACCGACGATCTCTCCCCCACAACAGAAGTGCAAATAGACCCTGGTTCCCTGCCTTGCTGACTGTCCATCTGTGCTTCTGCTGCGAGCTGGGAGCACATGTGTCAGTGTGAACACACGTGTGCGAGCATGTTCCCCCCAACACTGAGAAACTCCAGTTCCGCATGGCTTCTTGCGTACATGCACTGAGCTGTGCCGGCCGTCTGTCTGCTTCTGTCCTCCCTCCTGCTCTCTGCTGCACACACGAGCCCCCACGCACACCCACGTGCACCCCTTGATGACATGGCTTCTCCTTTTCAACATTTGGCGATGCTCCGGGTTCTATCCTGTCCTCCAACCTCTGCCACTGGGGCATAAATGTGCACGCACGTGCACACACACACGCACA
Source organism: Felis catus (assembly GCF_018350175.1). Classification (NCBI taxonomy): domain Eukaryota; kingdom Metazoa; phylum Chordata; class Mammalia; order Carnivora; family Felidae; genus Felis; species Felis catus. The sequence goes on from NC_058375.1 coordinate 28,296,922, forward strand.
CATAAGCATACCCACTCGTGCACGCGTGTGCACATATGTATACTCACCAGAACCCCATTAAGACATGGCTTCTTGTATGGGGGCTCTGCTGCTTGTCCAGATCTGTCTCCCTCATCCCAAATGCACACACATGTGTGCACACACACGTCAGAACCCAGGGATTGTGTTCATTTCGTGCCCTGGGCTCTGTGAGACGTCCAAATCTGTCCTTCGGCCCCAGCCCCTAAAGCTCACGCACACACAAAGATACACATATATGCACGCACACACACACTCCTACACATGGAAGCTCACGACAGCATGGCTTTTCCTGTCATTACGTGTTGGCGATGCCGCACATCCAGCTCCCTTCTCCCGCCTCCCAAGCGCACAGCCTGTTGGAGCTGCGGGGATTGCGGGAGCCAGCTGGTCTGGTCCTGCAAGCTTCACAGCTTGGAGGAGGAACAGTATTAATCACGAGTCAACTGCACTCTCCTGCTTTGGGAGTCCCTGGGGGGTGGGACTGGAGGTTACCCTTAACCCCGACTGAGAAGGCCCTCGAGATCTCAATGGAGCTCTTCCCTAACCAGACTCCCCGAGCAGAAAAAAGACAGAGGAGGAAGGGCGGTGACTAGTGTCTTCTGGGTCCCTGTCCGGAACCTCCAGCCCTCCCTCCCCTGCTCAGAGACTGCCCTCTGCCCTCGGCAATGGGAAGCCCTGCTGGCCCCATCATGTTCTCTTTAAGGACACTTTGCTCCTAACCCTTCCACATCTCATTCCTTTTCTAGAATCGTAAGACTTCTAGAGCATCCATTCTACCTAGCTGGAACCCACAGATCATCTGGTCCACCCGACTGTGAGCCCATCTGCGACTATTTCTTTGCTGTACCCCCCAACCCCACGAAGTCCAAGCTGCTCTGGACAAGAGACTGGGGCCAAGATGGCCTGTGTCTCTGTGTGGGGTCTTTGGTTAATTATCCAGGAGGCAGCTTTTCTTTCACCGTTCTTGGGGCCTCTATGAGCTCTGATATTCTGTCCCTGAAAACTTTCTTTTACCGGGGAGCATCTTTAGGTTTGGCAAGCCCAGGACACCAAGAGTTCTTTAGGGACCGTCTGGCTTTCCCCATCTACCCCAAAGTTAGCCTGTGCAGCAGGACTGTGATCCTTCTTTTGAGGAGGGGTGACGACGTTCACTTCAACCTAGGCTTCTCTTCTCCTTCCGAGATGACAGAAGGAGGTCAAGGTCAGTTGGCCAGGAAGGGAGAGTTGCTGATGAGTAGATGGTGAAGCGCCCAAGCTCTCAAATGCCACTAGGGTTTAGAAAACAGCCCAGTGACCAGCAAAATGAGACCCAATGGCTCAAGGGCCTGTGGGATTTCCATGGAATCCATTGTTCTTCTGGCTTCAAATACTGACTGAATCTCTGGTCATCCTTTGTGAGAGATTCAGGGGGGCCTCTACCCTCGGGCCAGAAAGAAAATTTGCTCTGACCACTCCCCCCCCCCCACTTTATACTCCTGGAGACCTCCTTGAGGAATGGGAGCCACTGGACATTGTCCATAAGAATTCAAGATGGCGGCCTCTGTGCATTCTCCTCTCTCCCATACCGCAAACTCCTCTTTTTCTCTATGGGGCTTTCTGCCTTCAACTTTGCAAAGATGGGGGCTGCCTGAGACCAGGACTATGTGAACAGCCTCTGAGGGTGAAGGTCTTCCTTCTGCTCAAGACGTGGGGGGTGGCCATCCCGTCTTCAGCTCCCAATGGCTGCCACACTACAACCCTTGAAGTACCCAAGGTTTGTCTCTGGTCTCACGGTCAAGGCCCAGGAGGCCTGGGCTCATGGGGAAAGAGTGGCAATATAAGAGCTGTTTCTCATTTTCTTTGGCCTCTGCAGGGCCGTGGTAGGAACTTCTGACTGTTGAGGAGAATTGAGGGGCAGGTGAGTTTGGCCTGAGAGGCATGTGCTTCCTTTGGCCTTGGCTGTCTCGGCTGGCAGCTTTAGAAACCCACAGAAGAAATGAGAGGCAAGTGGGGGCCTGCTGGTCTCCTGGTAGGTAAGGGCAGAAGGCTCCTGGCCCAGCAGGCAGGCAACGGCCCTGGTCCCCAAGCCCAGTGTGGGCACGGGGGAGGTGCCTTCCAGTCTCCTTTGCTTTCCTCCGCCCTGCCCCCAGGCCTTCGGTCCCCACCCCACCTGTGCTTAGGGGAATACAGGGGCCAATGGTGTGCTGCAGGCCATGCTGTCCTTGCCCGGAAGCCGGCGATCGTTGAATGTGTGCATGTTGATGACAGCGTCAGTCTTGACCATCATGGGAGGCTGCGGCTTGTGCTTGACCCGACGCTGGCAGGTGAGGGAGAAACGGATCTCATCGGCTACGGTGCTGCAGAAGGAGCGCTGGGGTGGGGTGGGAGGGCAAGGGGCACATGGGTGAGGCTTGGCCTTGCAACCCCAGCCAGTGCCTCCCTTTCCTCCCCAGGCTGTGCCAAGGCTGCCTGTCTCTCTCTCACCTTCAGGCCACCCACCCGCTGCCCACTCAGGATGACCAGTTTGTGGGGCAGCCTACAAAGCATTCCATTCTTGTTTGGAGACTAAGGGAGATAGGGCAGGTAGTATCATCCTATCCCCATTTCACAGAGGAGCAAACTGAGGCTCCGATTGGCACGTACCTTAAAGTTTGAGGAGCTGACCTGTCTGGTTTTTCTCCACTAGATTCTGAGGGCAGGAACCAAACCAGTCTCATCCGGGTGAGCCCAGCTCTGGCCTGGCCCAGAGTCAAGCTTAAGAAACACCCGGTGAATGTATGGGTAACCTTTCCCCTGGGAGGGCTTCCAACTGAGGGGAGAATCACTGTGCTCCCACTAGGGAAAGTCCAGCATGTTTCTCAAGGTGCGCAACTGGGAGGCGGGTCCCTGCGAGGCAGCGGGGTGGCAGTGGCTTCTGGCCTGGGTCCCTCATGGGCACCCAGAAGGGAAGGCAAAGGTACAGCTTTGCCTGCAGGTATCTGAGGGCAGCGGCTCCTCTGAGCCCAACAGACGGAGGCTGTCCTGTGACTTGTCTGGCCGACAGGGGGCGCTGTTGACAGCTCAACTTCTGCATGAGGTCAGGGTATTAGCACACCCAGGCACCTGTGGGCGGCCGGTGTGGTGCAGGGGAATTCGAATTCTGGCTCTGCCTCTTACCCGCTTCCCCTCCAAGCTTCCCCTGTTCACCCACTAAACACAGAATAGCCTCCCTCTTACCTCCCTTATTCATTCTGAAAATATTTATTGCGGGCCTACTATGTTCCATGCACTGTTCTAAATGTTAGGCATACAGACGTGAAAAAGACAGGTCTCAGCCCTCAGGGAGCTTACGGTCTAGGATGTGATAGAAACAGGTAATAAACTTGCAGGCAAATAAATCACTTCAGGGAATGGTAACTATCTCTAAGAGAATAAACCAGTGGAATGGGATAGAGCGGGGGCTGGGCATGGGGGCAGGTGGGGAAGGCTACTTGAGTGGTGGCATTTGAGCTGAAACCTGAATGGCTAGAACAGGCCAACGACAGGGTGCTCTGGGGCAAGAGCATTGCAGGTGGCTGGAACAGCATGTGCAAATGGCCTGGGGCTGAACTGTGGTGTGTTAAGGACTAAAAAGAAGGCCGATGTGTGCGGAGCAGAGTAAAGGAGTTCAGTGTGAGAGGGAGAAAGTCAGACAAGTGGACCAGGACCATGTCTTGTAGGCTTTTGGGGCAATGTGGAGCTCATGCCAATGGTATTGGGAATTCCTAAAGAATTTGGTGGTTCTTTTTTAATGTATTGTAATTTTTTTTAGCCATTCTTTTTGATTGGACGTCAAGGGTTCCCCCCCACCCCATTCCTCATGTGACAATTAACACTTCCGTGAACATCCTTGTAAATAAAACTGCATCTACCCTTGGCCACTTCCACTGGGTGCATTTCAAAAAGTAGAAATTCACTGTCAAAATGTGTGGCCACTTTTAAGACTCTGTCCAGACCGCAAAGTTGCCTTCCAAAAACATATCCGCTTGGACTGATCCCAGCAATACGGGAACATGTCCCTTTCCTCCTGTCCAGGAGAAATGCGGCACCAAGAATGATCTTTCCCCTTCCTCTTTGCTGACTCTGGCTTTCTGATTATAAAGGGCCCTATTTCATTTCTGATGGATGTAAAAAGCGCCTGTTTTGAATGGTCCCTTCCACACGGGACTTAACTGCAGTCTCCTTCCACACTGGCCCTACGTCCCTTTGAACTTCTCTGTGAGAGGGACCTCTGTCCAGCCCTCAACTCACGCGCACATTTAAATCACCCTATAAGTACGCTTTCTTAAGACACCAACGCCAGGCTCTGCCACAGACCAATTAAAACCGTCTCTGGGAGTGAGGCCAGGACATTAGCACTTAAAAAACTCTCTCCCTGTGATTCTAATTTGCTACCAGGACCCAGAAACATTGCTCAACCACACTTGAATTAATCAGATGGGTTGAGCAGACTTCTCCTGCATGTACACTTGGGCCAGACCTCTTAACATTCTTTTCTTTTTTAAACTTTTGATTATGGAAATTTCCAACTATATGCAGGAGAGGGAAGTGTATAATGAATCCCTATGTAACCATCACCGAGCTCCAACAATTACCATGGAGGGTTTTGTGCAGGGGAACGACACGGTTTGAATTAAGTGTGAAACAGGGCACTAGCTGTGTATGGAGAGTGGACGGGAGCGGGGAGGCAGGAAGGCCAGACCGGAGGCTGTCGCGCGGTCCAGCTGGAGGCGAGGGGGCTTGTCCTGGAATGGAACAGCAGCGGTGGGAGTGTGTGCTCGGAGTCAGAGCAGGGGTGGGGCCAGCGGGCCTCCTGGTCGGGGGGGTGGGGTGGCAGGGGGAGGCAGGGTGGGCTCACGTACCCCGTGAGCTTGGGAGGCACGAACCCAGCCGGAACCCTGTCCTCCCTTCTCCCTCCCCTCCCCGCGCCGGTCCCGGTCCTCGGGGCTCACCTGCTCTCGCTCCGCTGTTTTGCGGAGCTTGTACACAAACTCGCCCACGGCCACCAGCACGGACAGGACCAGCCCGGCGGCCAGGACGATGAAGATGCCCCCGATCTTCTGGACGCCCAGGGCGCTGGCCTCTTTGTTTTCCTCCTCGGGACACCCGCTGCCTCGCCACCACTTCTCCTTCATGATGTGGAGCTTGTCTTCCTCCTGCAGCTGCAGGATGGCAATGGTGATCTTGTCCCGGTACGGGGAGCCTGCGTGGGGGACAGGGGTCCGGCTGGCAGCGGCGTTCAGTGCCGTGTGCGTTCGCCCTGCCGGCACCCTGCTCGGTGCTGGCCACCATCTCCATAGGCTCACAAAAGCCCCTCTTTGAATGATCTACGGTGTTTGGGTGGGAGAAACGTCCTGATTTGGGGTGGGGAGTTTTGCCTAGGAGTCCCTGTCTCCACAGGCCCCTGGAACGCACGGTGTATCTGGGCTGCATCAGCAGGGGAAAAGTCAGGGAGAACAGCCATGACCTCTGAACGGACCCCACCCCACCCCTGCCCTGCCTCACCCCGCCTCTGGGTTGCCCCCAGCTCTCCTCTGCCCAGGCCCCGGCTGACCCCGCGA